>NC_059072.1:362346239-362626787 GCF_020497125.1 Mauremys mutica | reverse complement strand
CTACCTGTACATCTACAGAAAAAATAAGGTTTAGTATTTATTATATGACAGCAATACAATTCAGCTTGAGATAGTACCTTTCATTTCAACACAGGTAAATGTCTACCAAGAGAATTTTATTTTAGCAAAATAAGTCAATACATTAACGATTAGGAATTACTTTGTTGTAAGGGTGGCATGGCATGGTGTACTGCCACCTTCACTTGTGTGCTGCTGCTGCGGCTGGGTTGAGCACCTGGATAATGCAGCTGAGAAGCCTGCCTGCAAGGTTTGGGAGCCTGGCCTAGTGCGGGGCACCCCCCCAGGGACTGCCCCCCAGTCCCTCCCCAGGCTGCCCCTCCATCACCCCACCCCCCTGGGACTATCCCCCCTGCATCTAGAACCTTCACCACTGGGCTGGCACATGTGCCTGCCCTGCAGAAACAGGGTGCCCTGTCCAGGGCAGCACGGTTCCCCGAAGGGACTGTCCCCTCCAGCATCCAGTCATCAACCCAGGGACTGCCCACTCCAGCACTCTGGCACCTACCAAGTGACTGCCCCCTCCCGCAGCACCAGTCTTCCATCCAGGGACTGTGCCCCAGTATCTAGCCCGCCATCCAGGGACTGCCTCCAGCCACCAGTCCCCCCAACCTAGAGTGTCCCCCATCCACCAGCTGCATCCCCCTCCCTGTGGCCCTAGCTCCCTGCACCCCCTCCCCATGCTCGCTGGTATCCTACCTTGGCTGCCCATAGCTGAGCTCTACAGGTGGCCCTGACTGCCAGTGGCTGTGGTCCTAGTGCCGGGGAGCATGATCCAGCTGGGGTCACTGGACCCACAAGTCTGCAGGGTGGGTGGGTGATGATCACCCTGGCCTCTTGCCGATGCTGCTGGATCCAATCCTGCTGGGGGATAGGGGGCTGATGCCACTGGGCCCGATCATGCCCAGGGTGTGTGTGGGGGGGGCGGTGATGCTGGGCCTGATCCTGCACAACCCCATTTGTGCACCGACTGTGCCTGGGGCAAGTGCCCCTCCCGCCCTACCCTAGTTACAGCCCTGAGAATGTCACATGGGCCACAGCTGCATGCTGATTGGGCCACAGGTTAAGAACCACTGCAAGGGAAGTTCACACAGTTCTCACTGGATCTCGGGTGAAGGTTCAGGATTGGCATGTACCATGGCATGCACCAAGAGTCTCAGGGTGACACCAGGGGACAAGGCCAAAACTTTGGTTTGTGTCTGCCAAATTCTCTGAGTGGGCTTTGCCAGGTAATGGAGTCACTACACTTCCCACTTGGACAGGGACTGGGATTGTTTTCGGCGTTGGCTTCCAGGATAGTGGATTCTCAAGTCCTATTGACTTAAGGAAGACCTAAGCATGTGCTAAAAGTTAGGCATATACTTAAGCACTCTTCCTGAACCTGGGCCTAAATGTACAATATTTTTTTTTCTTTAGCAGAGGATATCTGAAGAGGCAAAAATACTGCATGTTTAGGCCTAGCTTCAGGGCAAGTGCTTAAGTATAGGTCTAACATTTTAAGCATGTGCTCAAATCCTATTGAAGTCAATAGGACTTAATAATGTACTTAAGTACTTTCCTTAAATACTATGGTGGGTACTATAGAAAAACCCTAAGATAAACCAAAATGAATAAAGAAATGGAATGAAAAGCTGTTCCAGAGGAGCATGCTGTGAAATCTGAAGGTAGAGAAATTTTCCTTTTCAGGATGTGAAAGCAAATGGAACACTGTTCATAGGCCAAATGTATGAAGGATATTTCTGAGTTTTTTTCCTATCCCCACACCTCTAATATTTCAATTGTGTTGAGTCTGATTAGCACGTTAATTCCATATAGACTTTTACCTTCAGCGCTGTGTTAAAACCCAGTCTCCTCAAACGCTTCATTATGTCTCAGTCTTTGTATTATTGAAATATTCATTGTGAGAGATGTAACTCGGGCTGTTGCTAAACGATTGGTATTCGTGGCTGCTGCCTCTGAGGGGATTTGGTGAGATCAGCTTCATGTAAGAAGCGATTCTGACCAGACTAGAATTCTTTAGTAATCTGTGGAAGCAGTTTTCTCATGGTTAGCACAATGGGCTGAATTATAAAAATAATGGAGTGTTTTTTGTTTCAGATGTCTTTTTATTGGAGTTCTATATTCACATTGTTTTGAATGGAGTAATGCAAAATGACATCTTTGCTGGATATATTAAAGACTGGCTAATGGAATTCTCATTACCAAACACACTTTTGCATAATACAGCTGATAACATAACATCTTTCAAGCAAAACAAATCTCTAGGGTTTATTTGGGTTGCACATATCGATCCTCCTGCTTTACATACAAAGGTAGCTTTTCAGTAATTGGTGTAAAACATTCTCTGGACACACTGAAACTGTTGCTATTGTTAACTGAACTTGTATAGAGGAGCCATGATTAAGCTATATTAATAGTACATTTATATTAACAGCAGGGTGACAGTAATAGATACCCATATCTTAATCATATACACTGATTAACACTGATACAGTGATATAACACTGTCCTCGGGAGCCAAAAAATCTTACTGCATTATAGGTGCATTATAGGTGAAACTGTGTTATATTGAACTTGCTTTGATCCACCGGAGTGCGCAGCCCCGCCTGCCCCGAACACTGCTTTACTGCATTATATCCAAATTCATGTTATATCGGGTCGTGTTATATCGGGGTAGAGGTGTATATAGACCTGCAACTGAATAAAGAGCCCATGGTTCCTTTCTTAATTTGTGCAACTTCACCAAATAGTATTGTTCACTGATAAACAGAATTTGGAATAATGTTATGGCAGAGTACAAGGAATGTTAGTTGTTGGGAAAACAAAGGGGTCTGAAAGGAGTTGTTGCCTTTTCTGGTGGGTGTGTTTGTATGTGTGGTGGTTTTATTTATTTATATATAAAATTGTGAGAATTTTATGTTCCTGAAAACATTGACATCTTAGTCTGCCCCTAAACGGAGAATTGGGGAGTTAGTGTTTTTCAATTGTTTGGTTACATTGTATCATAATAGGTAGAGCTGTGTTGTTAGCTAATACACACATTAGGCATAGTATATACTATGTTAATAGGTATTATGTGCATAGTATTAATAGAAAGTGTTGGGAAGTTATGTTAACTGAATGTATTCTGTTCATCCATGTCAAGCGTCCTACAACACTTTGCAAAGCCGAGAGCTTAAGAGCCTGGGACTGGAGACTCTCAGGGCTGCCAGGATCTTGGCTTTCAGTCAGCTCCGGGAGCCAGAAGCCTGGAAGCACAAGCTGCCGAGGAGCCGGATGGGCAAGCTAGCAAGAAAACAGACCAGTTTCCTGTGGCAACAAGGCAGATTTTGAAACCCACATGTTTTCCACAGCAACGTCATTGAGAGCAAATGGTCTCAGTGGAATGTTTAGATTTCAGCAACTTGCAACGTTCCATTGGAGAATTCCCAAGCAGCTTTAATAACAGGGTTATCCCCACTTAGTCTGACTCTAAGTAAGAGGTGTCATTGAACCTAATGAGGGAAGAGCTATTTGTGGAGATGCGACTTCGTAAATTGCACCCAGTTAGTATGGGATGGGTGCCTTAGAAAATGCATCATTGATAGTATTAGATGCATATCAGTAAGCGATATGGCAGGCAGGCACAGTTGTAGGAAAGTGACCTTTATTAGGCCTGCTGAGTGACCAATGGTACATGACAAGGCTCCAGCCTTTGAGTGCAAGCAGCCCCTGTTCCAGATTGAATCCTGAGCTCCTATTTCTATAGCTTCTCTCCTGCTAATTCTTCTCCAATTCCACTCATCATACTACAATCTTATTATTCCTTGGGAAAGCTAAATACATAGGTTTCTGATAGGACCTGGACGTCACCTTTTTGTTACTGCTATGCTCCTAGCCATGGATATAATGGACCAAATTCTCTATTGGTGTAACTCTATTCACTTCAATGGAGATACTTTAACAGAACATTTTGGGCCAATGGTACACTGGAAAGGAAACTCATCCCATGTGCAACCAGAAGTGAAACCCACAATGGTGTGATAATGACAGATCCCTAGGAACGCAGTGGGCTTTATGTCTGGAGGTATAAGAGTTATATTTTCTTATTTGGTAAACCTTGATTTATACATCCTCACCTGTGTTGCTAATAGCCATTAAATTAAATGGCTCAGAGGGCCAAATTCAGCTCTCTCACTGATGTAAATCTGTAATGAACCCAATGATGACAATGGCATTACACTGAATTTGCACCTGTAGAGCTGAGAGCAGAATGTAACCCTTATTTTGGTTATTTCTTGCTGTATGTGACTGAGATGTCCTCAGTGATGTCAGTACAATGCAGGGGAAAAGTTTGCTTGTTAACTGGAGCTCCCTCTAGTGGCCATTTGGTTCTCTCTGTAGCAGCAGCTCACAAAATTCCTCCCATCAATACTGGGTAATAGCTGTTGCTGGGATTTTAATTTATTTATTTTTAATTGTTTACTGATAATGTAGTGACTCTTTAAATTTAAAGATCTCTAAAATCCCCAGGTTTCCCCCTGTCTAATTCTAATTACTTCAAAACAGGTTGGAATTTGATGGCCTAGTAAAATGGTTGGCCCTTTTAACCCTGGCACAGTTGAGAATGATTTGGAAGATTCAGATCACATGAAACTCTATTAACTTTATGGGCATGTGTGGGTAATTATATTAAATGGGGAAAGAAGTGAGATGTGTTTTAAAAATTGTAAGTAAAAGCTATTTTATTTGTTGCAGTGTGAGGCCTAGTCTACACACAGATTTTAGAACCATTATAACTATTAGTTTTAGGTGTGACTATTTTTTTAACATAACATAACAGCCACATGGGTCCATTTTCATGACTGAAGGCTAAGGGTATGCAGTGTATCCTTTTTTATATTGAATAATACCTGACTCCATGATTAGCCCCATTAAAATGAACGGGAATGCTCTTGAAGTCAGGTACTGCCTCATGACAAGGTGGCAGAATCAGTCCAAAAATTATCTGCATGTTGTCTAAGGACAGCTGAAGCAGGGGCAAGGCTGGGATGCAACCCATAACCCAATTTACTAGGGCTGGCAGAAAAGGAAAGGTTGCAAATGTCCTAGATGTAGTGGCTTAAGCTGTTACACTTGAAGGTGAAATAGAGAAATTCCTAGGTTGGCCCCTAGTCTGTTTCTCTCTGGCAATTAGGTGAACTGTAGGTTTCCTGCTCAGGATGAGTCCATAGTGTGTTTTGTTAGGGGCCCCTCCCTGTTGGCCCTCCACTGCTGCAACAGTACAATCTGCCAAAGAAAATGAACTCCCCAAATTGTTTAGTTTTTAAGTCGCATGATTTTTAAGCCAATCATAGTTTCGGGGGACTGAGTCACGATTTTGAATGGCTGGGGTTGGCAATACTGCATCGTTAGCATACCATACTCACTGGTTTTACATGTTGAAAGCACAAAAAGTCACAATCAGCCCTTCCTCTTTCCAAGGTAGGTAGACTGAGCTCAGTGCAATGTAACACAACACACCGGACTCTTTCAAATGAATCCTTAAAAATGGGCAGATTCTCCTAACATAAGAACATAAGAATGGCCGTATCGGGTCAGACCAAAGGTCCATCTAGCCCAGTATCTGTCTACCGACAGTGGCCAATGCCAGGTGCCCCAGAGGGAGTGAACCTAACAGGCAATGATCAAGTGATCGCTCTCCTGCCATCCATCTCCATCCTCTGACGAACAGAGGCTAGGGACACCATTCTTACCCATCCTAGCTAATAGCCATTTATGGTCTTAGCCACCATGAATTTATCCAGTCCCGTTTTAAACATTGTTATAGTCCTAGCCTTCACAACCTCCTCAGGTAAGGAGTTCCACAAGTTGACTGTGCGCTGCGTGAAGAAGAGCTGCCTTTTATTTGTTTTAAACCTGCTGCCTATTAATTTCATTTGGTGACCCCTAGTTCTTGTATTATGGGAATAAGTAAATAACTTTTCCTTATCCACTTTCTCAACATCACTCATGATTTTATATACCTCTATCATGTCCCCCCTTAGTCTTCTCTTTTCCAAGCTGAAGAGTCCTAGCCTCTTTTATCTTTCCTCGTATGGGACCCTCTCTAACCCCCTAATCATTTTAGTTGCCCTTTTCTGAACCTTTTCTAGTGCTAGAATATCTTTTTTGAGGTGAGGAGACCACATCTGTACACAGTATTCGAGATGTGGGCGTACCATGGATTTATATAAGGGCAATAATATATTCTCAGTCTTATTCTCTATCCCCTTTTTAATGATTCCTAACATCCTGTTTGCTTTTTTGACCGCCTCTGCACACTGCGTGGACATCTTTAGAGAACTATCCACGATGACTCCAAGATCTTTTTCCTGACTCGTTGAAGCTAAATTAGCCCCCATCATGTTGTATGTATAGTTGGGGTTATTTTTTCCAATGTGCATTACTTTACATTTATCCACATTAAATTTCATTTGCCATTTTGTTGCCCAATCACTTAGTTTTGTGAGATCTTTTTGAAGTTCTTCACAATCTGCTTTGGTCTTAACTATCTTGAGAAGTTTAGTATCATCTGCAAACTTGGCCACCTCACTGTTTACCCCTTTCTCCAGATCATTTATGAATAAATTGAATAGGATTGGTCCTAGGACTGACCCTTGGGGAACACCACTAGTTACCCCTCTCCATTCTGAGAATTTACCTTTAATTCCTACCCTTTGTTCCCTGTCCTTTAACCAGTTCTCAGTCCATGAAAGGACCTTCCCTTTTATCCCATGACAGCTTAATTTACGTAAGAGCCTTTGGTGAGGGACCTTGTCAAAGGCTTTCTGGAAATCTAAATACACTACGTCCACCGGATCCCCCTTGTCCACATGTTTGTTGACTCCTTCAAAGAACTCTAATAGATTAGTAAGACACGATTTCCCTTTACAGAAACCATGTTGACTATTGCTCAACAGTTTATGTTTTTCTATGTGTCTGACAATTTTATTCTTAACTATTGTTTCGACTAATTTGCCCGGTACCGACGTTAGACTTACTGGTCTGTAATTGCCGGGATCACCTCTAGAGCCCTTTTTAAATATTGGTGTTACATTAGCTAACTTCCAGTCATTGGGTACCGAAGCCGATTTAAAGGACAGGTTACAAACCTTAGTTAATAGTTCCGCAACTTCACATTTGAGTTCTTTCAGAACTCTTGGGTGAATGCCATCTGGTCCCGGTGACTTGTTAATGTTGAGTTTATCAATTAATTCCAAAACCTCCTCTAGTGACACTTCAATCTGTGACAGTTCCTCAGATTTGTCACCTACAAAAGCTGGCTCAGGTTTGGGAATCTCCCTAACATCCTCAGCCGTGAAGACTGAAGCAAAGAATCCATTTAGTTTCTCCGCAATGACTTTATCGTCTTTAAGCGCTCCTTTTGTATTTCGATCGTCAAGGGGCCCCACTGGTTGTTTAGCAGGCTTCCTGCTTCTGATGTACTTAAAAAACATTTTGTTATTACCTTTGGAGTTTTTGGCTAGCCGTTCTTCAAACTCCTCTTTGGCTTTTCTTATTACACTCTTGCACTTAAGTTGGCAGTGTTTGTGCTCCTTTCTATTTGCTCTCATCACACCAGTGTCACTCCGTGGACTTCACTGGAGTTACTCCTGATTTACACTGGTGTCAGAATCAGGCCCCCTATTAAAAGTCCTATGGCTCTTCCCATAAAGGCAGGGGTTTACCCTGGCATTCCTAGCCAAAGTGTTCCCCTTGCTCCACTGTTGTGTGGTGTGCTGGTGAGTTGCTGCCCATTTCAGTAGTGCTGAATGTGTCCTGGGCTTCAAGATGGAAGGTGCTGTGTATGAGCATGTTTGACTATTAATAGAATCAGTGGAAGACCCACACTCAGAGCAGTAAGGAGCACTCCCAACATGGCAGGGGGTGGGAGACTCTCACTAGCAAAGCAAGGTGAGTTTCAGAGTTTATCTCTAATTGTGAGGATGAACATGGAAAAGAGGAGTTGAATTTTGGTAGATATGGGAGAGGCAAGAGATAGAAGTAGGTGAAGGTAGGAGAGGAATGGGTGGGAGAGAGCTTGTGAAGCATAGGGGGTTGGAAGGGGATCCAGGACTTTCTAGAATCAAGGGGCAGCACAATCTCTCTTGCTGGCCATGTAAGTGCAAGGAGTGAAAGGATGCATTAGACATGTAAAGCATAGAGTTTAAGAAGAATGTGGATAATCACCAATGGGGCAGAGATGATGATGTGATGGCAACTCAGTGTGTGCTAAAGTAAATGACAAAGAAAATAAGAGTCAAATAGGTCTTAAAAGGAAAAACAAAGTTAGCCCAGCACAATCATTTTTCACGATCTGTGGCTTTCATAAATGCGTACTAGGCAACAGAGCCGTCATGGAGCGCTGAGACGGAGACTGCAGTAATGAGGCTGCCCTCACAGTGGCAGCTGGCTGGAACCAGGAAAGGCCAGGCCATCATTTCTCAACACCAGAAGCCCAGATCAATGGAATGCTGCACAGGCTTGACAGTGAAATGATAGAAAGGAGCCTTAATTGGAATTCACAATGGAGTGAAATACCCTGGCTAGATTTATGAGGCTTCCCCACTTTTGAACAGCTTCACTTCTGTTTTCCTGCCGTTGGAAAAGGAGGCAGCAGCCATTTCAAATCCAGCCCCTCCTGTGGCCTCCCGAACTCTAGCTCCTAATTTATTTATCTACACTGGTGCAGTTAAGCGCCTCTTGAATATTTATTTCTGCTGCTGTTTACTTGTATACTAAATACCAATCTTTGCTCCTCTATAGCCTCCTAAGCTCCCATACACCGGCTCTTCCCACCAGAGCCGGAGGAGCAATTTCACAGTCTTAACTAGATGTTATCATCATTTCTGTTTTAATGTGTTATTGCTAATTTGCCTCCTGAGTCCCCTAACTTCCAATTGAATGGAGCTCAAGGGCTGCCTTCCTTTTAAAAAAATATATTTTTATAAAGGAAAAGACATAAACGAAGGGAGGAAATAAATATCAATACCTAAGCAGCTCCAGAAGTAAGGCAGCAGAGAGACGGTCTATGGCCTCTCCCGCTAACTGGCAGCACCTTGCCCTCTTTTGTACTGCACTGGAGTATGTAGCCTGGCTGCTTCCAGTAACCTGGGACTTCTCCATGTGCTCTGCAAGATTTGTTTAACTCCTCCTGTCCCAGCAAGGAAACAGAAGAAAAGGCAACAGGACTCCAAGGGGCCTTGAAGACACAGGCCCAGAACCTCAAAGGCATTCAGGTGCCCATTGAAATCAATGGGAGTTAGGCACCTGAATACCTCTGAGCAGCTGGCCCAAAGTGGACAGGGATGGAGGGGAAGTGTTTTGCACCTTATTCTTATTGAGGGGCTTCTGTGCCCCTATGAATCATTGCAAGAGCACAGGTCCACCCTTGTCACGCCACCCCCATCCATTTCCTCCCTGCCTTGGGCTTGCCATCACCCAGCTGTGAACTCCTCCAGCACCTAGGTTGTGTAGAGATGGCTCTGTGCCTAGCCTAGGGGCCTCCTGCACCCCGGGGGTATTCCCATAGAGGACTTACACGTGCCCTACGGCTCCATGGGCTCAAGCCACACAAGTCTAGTGCTAAGGCAGGCTTTTAAAGACTTCCACAATGAGAGTCAAGTTGGATAGGGTGTGACAGGGCAATACCCTGTCCCCACTCTCTGATACCCCCCAAACTGCTCAGACCCACTTTCTTTTAGTGTTCAGTCTGTATTTTATTCTAAACCCTTCCACCGACACCTGTACAGCAACATCTTCACTTTTAATCCTTGCATCTACCAGTCCTGCTTTACCACAGCCCTAGGAGGAAAGGTGCTCTCCTCACCTTGGGAGCTCTTTCCCTCTGGCCAGTCACACTCATGGTCCCCCTTCTTCCATTGTAACACTTCCTTCTCGGCTTTTATCAGGGTAGCCAGGGGAGGCCTAATTGGTTCCCTACCTCCCCCAGCCTCTCTTGCTGATTGAGCAATTAACTAATCAGCCTCCACGGGGAAAATAATTGTGGCTACAGTGATCAGAGTGCTGACCCACCAGTCAGGCCTCAGCACTCTGTCACTGGGGGGTTGTGACAGAATGCACCCCTGTGTTCACACCCTATAAACCATTGTAATATTTGTACAAAATATGCCTTGTGAGGTATCATTTGAAAACTAATAACTTGCTGGTCAAAAGTATCATGGGTGACCTATATGCAGCAGCATTATATGTAAAGTTAAGAACATACACTGAAATCATGACTTTACCAGATAAGTCTGAGGAGGGGGATCAACCAGTTTCTGAAGGACAAAGGATGAGCTGATGCCCCTAGCCACGTGCCATCAGAATTGATGGGCCATCACCTATCAAATGGCTACTTTTTGGAAAGAAAGAGGGAGCAGGAACAAACAGATCTGCACCTTAGCAAACAAGAGCATGGAAGTTCTTTCACCACCAGACTTCTTGCCTGCGTTCTCACAGTGGGCATGAACTATGTCTAGGCATAACCCTCAGGAAAATGCATTTCAAAGGGTGACCGAACTATAAAAATGAGGGGCTAACATGTTCCAAGTTCTCGCTCCTTGTCCATCTCTCTCAGTTTCACCTAAGACGACAAAAGAAACAATAGTTGAACTGTGGGAGCAGATCCTGGCCTGAGAGTTTGCTCCGCAATGTTATTGGAAATGTGGAAAGGGGACTTTGCCTTGAACCAAGTCTAGTTTCTTAAGTTTAGCGCTAGGAAGCATTTTATCTTTATTTCTCTTGTTGCCATTTCTGACATCAATGCCGTAGGTTTTAAGTGAAGACCAGCATATCTCTTTGTAGTTAAATAAAAACAGGGGAGAGGCAGTGTAAGCTCATCCCGCACATTGACCCTAACCTGTGAGAATCAGCCCTTCCCTTCAAAGACCACCTCTGGGGGCAAGAGGGAAATCAGTCTCCCTGACCCCTTCATTCCTTGTCTCCTCCATGGGCCACAGGGGCCAGTTAGTGCCAGCTGTTGTGGTGGTTTTTCTTATGTGGACTGTAGTCTATTAGGAACTGAGCTGATACTTCCCCCGCAACTCATTAGTGATGTGTGATGCCATGCAGTTGTGGCTGTGGTGCTGGATTGGAGCTCAAGACCTGGATAGGCAAAGCTCTGTAGAGATGCCCTGAGTCAGCCAATACCCTACAGCCCTCATGTTAACTGCCCACAACTGGAGCCCTGCTCTAGTGCTTAGGAAGCCAGGAACATCTAGGTGTGTGACCGGCCACCATAAAGGCCTTGCATATGAGTTCTCTGAAAATATATAATGCCTGAATGGTTGGGCATTTGGGCCTCCGATCAACCTGGCCAGCCCCAGCCCAGTTTTCCCTGTCAGCTGTGTGGGGGTGTAGCATCAGACAGGAAAGGGTTAAGGAGTATAGTGTACATACACCTGGGCTCTAACCTATAAAGCCTAGCTATAGCTAGGTATAAAAAAGGGACTGAGCAGTGGTAGTTCATACAAGGGGTTTAGCTTGGTTGTAGGCTGTGCCAACCCGTAAAAAATACCCCATTCAGGTGCCAACCACCCCCTTTACATTTCACCAGGCTGCAGTGCAAACGGATTGCATTTCCCGTGCTGACAGGGTGAGGAGGCATGATTCCTAATGCACATTGCGTGTGGCAGCTACAGACACAGCTTTGAAGTCAATGAGGCAACTGTTCTGTGCAAATTACATACCAGTTACTAAAAACCCCCTTTGAGTTTTAACTGTGCTGGAATGGAGCCTGGTTCGCAATCTAGCTGCAGTTAGCATTGGAGTCTTCAAACCGCTATAAAAATTCTTTTTATGAAATCTGTTTGTTTAGCTAACAGGCAATACAACTGCCGTCCGCTTCAGTTAGGGTGACCAGATGTCCTGATTTTATAGGGACAGTCCCGATTTTTGGGTCTTTTTCTTATATAGGCTCCTATTACCCCCGACCCCCGTCCCGATTTTTCACACTTGCTGTCTGGTCACCCTATCTTCAATTGATGTAAATTATGTAACTCCCTTCATTTAGGATATTGCACAGGCATTCTTACCGCAAACAGCAAGCACTGCTGTCTCCTTGCATCCCCCTGCATAGGCCTCAACTCCTTCCCCTCCCCACCATATCCTCATCCCATCCCCACCTATGGGCACAGTACCTGACCAGCCATAGGGCTCACCCCTCCTCTCACTCTTTCCCCCTCCCACAATCCAGTTCATTCCCCTTCTGCATGCATTGACCCCTGCATTGTTCCATGTCACATCCACATCACTCTTGCTATGCATAGGCTCCACTGTGCTCTCCTCCCCCACCTCAATACACAGATCAATCCCTTCCCCATGCACAGATGCCAGCACTGTCCCTGGTCATGCCTAGGTCATTCTCACTATGTACTGCCTCCACTGCACTGTTCCTAGTCAGGCACAAGTTACTCTCCATCCACAGCCTCTCACACTCTACCCCCTCTCTATGAGCATTCCTCCATGTCCCCATGATCTTTAACCATTGTTTTCCCTCTATAGCATTGTCCCAGTCCACTTGACTCATAGTCAGCTCCTAGGGCTATAATAATATTATCAAGAGGAAGTGAAAAAAACAAATAACAAAGCAACTGAAAACACCAACTGCTTCTGTTACTCATTGAACTTCCTTGCCCTAAAACCCTACAGATTTATTGAGTTTTACCCTGGATTTATTTTTCTAATGGAACAGGGGAAAGAAAACACAGAGTGTCATTTGCCTCCACCCTGAGTGAAGTCTAGGCCTGTGCATGTACCCTTGCAGAATCAGGAGTTTAAATATTAATTAAGTAACTGACCCCAAACTGACACAGATCTGTGAGATCAAACATGCCCAAGGGAGGGGGAGTTCCACAAAGTCCACAAGCAACTCTCCGTACCTGAATCATGCCCCTCTGTGTTGGAAGCAGCTGAAATGTCCCCGCAGGAACGTCCTCACCAGAGAAGCCACTGGAAAGCACTTTTTCTCCCCACCACCTCCCTCTGTGAGCCCCCACCACCTGCATTATTCTCTACGTTACACGTCCCAAAAGGGGATACAACAAGCATCTGTCCAGCCCAGAAGAAACAAATGCTAATCAAAGCCTTTTAATGCTGCCCCTCCATCAGCCAGAAAGGCTGCTGCTCAGAGGAGCTCCTTTCCTTGCAGGAACTAAGCAGGTAATGTTGATTCAGCCTTTCTCCAGGCCTCTGGGGAGCAAGAGCCTGGGACCTGTAATTGAACCTGACATTCTCGTATGGTAGTGCAGAGCGCTAAGCCCCTCGCCCACCGTGCTGGCTCAGGGGATGCTTTTCTCTCTGTTTTCTGTCATTAATAATTCATTTGGCATATCGTGTAATGACTTTCTTGATCATTACGAATTCATTTGGGGCTAATGTGCATGTCATATCCACTGCTATGGGAGACAGTAAGGCAAAACAAACCAGCCAGCCAACGAGCATCTTTCTCACGCTGCTTTATTCATTGGTATGTCATTGATTTGCTGTTGGTTGATTTTTCAATTAATCTTTTCAGGGTTGGGTTGCATTTATTAATATCTTTTGGGGCTGTCATTATTATTCTGAACCTTGATTTCCATCTGTTTGTCCATGTCTCACCACTGGGCATTTGACAGGCAGACCGACATAGCATTCAGTCAGACAGGCATTTTCCCCCCTGAGTATCAGAAACAGGTGGGCCAGTGACTACAAAAGGATAGATCTAGGGACAGATTTTCAAAAGAATCTCACCTACCACTTAGGCCCCACAATAAATGCCCAGATTTTCAAAATGCTCAGTACGCTTGGAGCTCAGCTCATTTGAAAAGCTGGCCGTTAAGGACGGGTGAATGTCTCAGTATAATTGTGGTCTAGCCTGGTCTTCTGCTGAGCTCACCACGGAACAAGAGAGCAGAGACAGTGCAAGAATCCTCTACTCACAGCTCCCTATCAATGTCTCGTTCACTGGACCAGCTCTAAGAATGAGAAAGAAGCATAGGATCGAGATAGTCTTATATAGTCCTTGGCCTCTCTGCTGAGATTTTGGCAATGATGCTAGTTCTGAGGGTGCATGTTTGGGATGTGGCCATCTGTCCATTAAAAACTGGGCTGAGACCATCAACCCATTTCCACATAAACCACTGATCACCTACAGATGGTATTGACTTTCAGTCACCGCTATATGGGATTGGATCTGAACCAATGACTTCGAGGTGAAAGGCCCTGTAGTTTATTGTCAATCCCTGAGCTATCCCTTGCCACCTTCTACTCTTAAAAAAAAATAAAAAAGAAAAGAAAAAATAGCTCTTAAGACATCGTATCATGTGATTTGATAGTTGCAATGCAGTGGTTAGGATACTAGCCAGGGACTCAAGAAACCTGGGTTCAATTGCCTGCTCTGCCACAGATGTCCTGTGAGACTTTGGGCAAGTCACTTAGGCCTAGCTCCTCAAAGGTACCTCAGCACCTACCTCCCTCTGCTTTCAATGAGACTTAGGGCTAGCGTACAGTACCGTGTTACATCAGCACAGCTGCATCGATGCAGCTGCGCCACTGTAGCCTCTCTGGTGAAGAAGCACTAAGCTGATGGGAGAGCGCTTTCCTGTAAGCATAATAACTCCACCTCAGTGAGAGGTGGATGCTATGTTGGTGGGAAAGCGTTTCCTGCTGACTTAGTGCTGGTGTGGACAGAGCTTAAGTTGATGTCACTTGTGTCACTTGGGAGTGTGTGGCTTTTTCACACCCCTGAGCGATGTAAGTAACAGGGACTTAAGTGGTAGCATAGACAAGCCCTTAGTCTTTCTGTTCCTCAGGTCCTCAGCAGTAAAATGAGAATAATAATGCTTCCCTATCACACAGATGTGCTGTGAGGATAATACATTAACCACTGTGAGGCACTCAGATACTATGGTAATGGGGCCTGCCATGGGCTGGCCTGTCAGGCCCTCTGAGGCAAGTTGGGCTCAGCACTGCCGGTGACTTAGCAGCTATTCCTGTGCATCACTGGTGAACTAGCAACCTGGGACTAATTAGCAACCATGGCTGAACCTGCTACGGAGATTTAATTGTGATGACTGACCCCAGCTGCAGGGAATCAGGAAGGACTATTTAAATAAAGCTGAGGCTGCATTATGCATGTCACGCATGCTGACTGACTATGGGGGAAAGTGCTGCAGTTTGGGGCTAACTATGTGTGAGGAGCTGACCTACAAGAGTAGAGTTAAGTCCTGTGGTGGGCCCCTGAAACCAGTTGCCAGGTGTTCAAGGCGACAGTCCTGGGACTGGTGTTCTGGAAGGGGAACAGGGAATAAAAGATACCCACAGGGAGCCCTGAGACAGGGCGTACAAGGAGCAGCAAGATCCCTAAAGGAAGCTGCCAGAATCACTGGGGAAGGGAGGCAGTGGGGGAATCCTACTGAGGAGGAACAAAGATAAAAGAAGCTTTGAAGGAGTCAGGAATCAGAGGACTTCAGTGGAGCCTGAGGGGCAGGAGAATTAATTAGTTTGAATATTTGTTTTAGACTTTCAGTTAGGCCTCTTGTTATCTGGAAGGGGGCTGAATTTTATGTGACCTAGCCAGAGGGCCAGGCCATGGAAGATCCTGAGAGAGACAGGCCATCACAGGGCCAAGGAAGTGCTCAAAGGGGGTGCAAGAGGCAGATTTCTGTAACACTTTCTCCAGGCACAGGGGGGTGCCAGTAATGGTGAGTATGCACCATTACAGGGTCATGTAAGTATGCAAGAGAGAGAGTCCCCAGTTCTTTGAGATTTAGGGCTAAATTCCTTCCTTTGTGGTCCTCAATGAGGAAATTCTCCCTACCCCAATGTCTGACAATGCCATTAACTAAGGTTAAGAGCGATTGTCATAGACTCTTCAGTTCTCCAGTCTCAGGAGACGTGCACCTGTGTGAACGGACACAGAGAACATACAAAGAGAGGCACTCCATGCACACAGAAAACTCATCCATAACAATGAGCTGCTTGATGTACTGTGATGGTGTAAATAAATCCCTCTGGAGCGGCTGAAGTGTTTGCAAAAATCCTGGTAGTAATACATTCTGAGTAAAGAGCTTTCTGGGGAATGAAGTAGCTCAGGTTCCATGATATATAGGGTCTGAGAGGCCACAACAGTGTTGTCATAATTCAGTGCTTTTGCTTGAAAATAAATCTTGCCACAAGTGGCATGAAATGAGGAAAGGAAGAGGTGGGGGAGAGGAAAGAGATTTCACAGGCGAGAAAGGGATAATTGCTGTTGTGCGCTGATTTTTGTCTTAATTCAGTTCTTATATTTTACAGACACTCTCTCCTCATCCCTCCTCCCCCGCCTCCATTGGACAGTGGTTTTCTAGGTTCCTTACAGACTAAGATGTGAAGCTCTGTGAATGTCCCTGTGGATGCTTCTTTGATCCCACGCAGCTCACTATGAAAGGAAAGTAGGTCCGGTGGTTCCTGGACTGGGACTCAGGAAGTCTGGATTCGGTTCCTGACTGCTACAGTCTCCCTAAACGACCTTGGACAGGTCATTACTCTTTCTCCCACCCTTGGTCTGTCTTGTCTGTGTAGTTCGTTAGCTCTTTTCAGGGCAGGAGTGGTCTCTTCCTACATGTGTGTACAGCACCTAGTGCAACATGGCCCTGATCTCAAATAGCATCGTTAGGTGCTACTGTAATATAAATGGCGGCTACTACTAATCATCATTGTGAGTGCTTGTGACAGGCAGTGGAAGTCTCTAGGGATTGGGAATGACACATAGAAGCTTTCCACACCAATTCCATGATGCTTGTTTAACCTTTGTAAAATGAGGTGGTGGGTTTCATTCCACCATTTGTTCAATGTAGTCTTGCACCCCTGCCCTGAGCCCCCTCCTGCACACCAACCCCCTTCCCTGAGCTCCCTCATAAACCCTGCACCGCTCCTCTGCCCCAATCCCTTGCCCTGAGCCCCTTCCTGCACACTGCACCTGCACCCCAACCCCCTGCCCTGGCCCTGCATACAATTTCCCCACCCAGATGTGGTCCTTGGCCCAAAAACTTTGCCCGCCCCCGCTCTAAACTAAGGACTGATCCTACGGTCCCTACTGAATTTAATGCTTAACACCACCTGTGATGCCACTGGAGACAATGGGACAACTCCCAGTAGCAAGCACTAGGGGTGATATTCAGCCCTGCTGCAGAGGGCTGTCATAGCACTTAGGCATGGCACAGGGGAGCCATGGGGAGCCAGCTCTGCTGGGATGCCTGCTTACCCCCTAGCTGGTATGAGAGAGGCTGAGGACTAGTGAGGAATGCCACACCAGAAGGGGGTTGGCTGCAGGCATGTCAGGAGAGGGACCACAAGATTCATATTTATGAGGATACTATGGACCACTCCCAGCTGGCTCCAGGGGGTATTCCAGCCTGGAAGCTCGAATAGCAGATATGTGGGGGAGGAGTGGGGCTCACACAGGAGGCTCACTCACTGGTCCAGAGTGGGGCAGTGTATGGATTTAACTGCTCCAATGTCTCCTCACTCCACTTGCATAGAGCCCATTTAATTGGGCTTTATGTTGATGAACAGTAGATTTTACCCATCTTCTTCTTTCTCTATCCTCCTGCACCCTCAGGTGCACTGGGCATCTATCCCAATTTCTGCTGTTTATTTTGGTTTTGTGCTGGTCTGCTCAGGCTTCTGAGGGTGTGTCTACACTACAAAATTAGGTTGATTTAATAGAAGTCGATTTTTTTAGAAACTGATTTGATACAGTCGATTGTGTGTGTCCTCACTAAGTGCATTAAGTTGGCAGTGTGCATCCACAGTACCAATGCTAGCGTCGACTTCCGGAGTGTTGCACTGTGGTAGCTATCCCTATATTTCAGTCCTGCCTGGAATATCATGTGAGCTGGAGGCTTTTGCCTCAGCCTGCTCTCCCAGCCGGCAGCACCACGTGGTCGCATCTACCCCAGCCTACCCCTTGCTGCCATGGCTCATGAACCTGGACAGTAGTAAGGAGCAGTTCAACTATAGGCTGAGCAAGTGCAGAATGGTGGTAGAATGTGCATTTGGACGTTTAAAATCTTGCTGGTGCTGTTTGCTGACTAGGCTGTTCGTGATTAGAAAAGCACAGCAAGGCGTGCTGCGCACCACAGAGGCTTTGAAAACCAGTTTCATGACTTCGGTGTGACAGTTGTGTGTGTTTCTCCTTGATGCAAACCCACCTCCTTTGTTGATTTTAATTCCCGGTAAGCCAACCCTGTAAGCCATGTTGTGAGTCGCCCCTCCCTCCGTGACAGCAATGGCAGACAATCGTTTCGTGCCTTTTTTTCATGCAGACACCATACCATGGCAAGCATGGAGCCCGCTCAGATCACCGCGGCAGTTATGAGCATTGTAAACATCTCGCACATTATCCTGCAGTATGTGCAGAACCAGAACCTGCAAAAGCAGGCGAGGAGGTGACAGCAGCACAGTGATGAGAGTGATGAGGACATGGACACAGACTTATCTCAAAGTACGGGCCCTGGCAATATGGACATCATGGTGGTAATGGAGCAGGTTCATGCCATGGAACGCTGATTCTGGGCCTGGAAAACAAGCACAGATTGGTGGGACCACAGTATTGCAGGTCTGGGATGATTCCCAGTGGCTGCAAAACTTTTGCTTGCATAAGGGCACTTTCATGGAACTTTGTGACTTGCTTTCCTCTGCCCTGAAGTGCAAGAATACCAAGATGAGGAGCCCTCACCATTCACAAGCGAGTGGTGATAGCCCTGTGGAAGCTTGCAATGCCAGACAGCTACTGGTCAGTCAGGCATCAATTTGGAGTTGGCAAATCTACTGTGGAGGCTGCTGTGATCCAAGTAGCCAACACGATCACTGAGCTGCTGCTATCAAGGATAGTGACTCTGGGAAATGTGCAAGCCATAGTGGAGGGCTTTGCTACAATGGGATTCCCTAACTGTGGTGGGGCGATAGATGGAACGCATATCCCTATCTTGGGACCAGACCACCAAGGCAGCCTGTACATGAACCGAAAGGGGTACTTTTCAATGGTGCTGCAAGCACTGGTGGATCACAAGGGACGTTCCACCAACATCAACATGGGATGGCCGGGAAAGGTACATGACGCTCGCATCTTCAGGACTCTGGTCTGTTTGAATAGCTGGAGGAAGGGACTTACTTTCAAGACCAGAAAATAACCATTGGGGGATGTTGAAATACCTATAGTTGTCCTTGGGGACCCAGCCTACCCCTTAATGCCATGGCTCATGAAGCCGTACACGGGCACCCTGGACAGTAGTCAGGAGCTGGGTAAAATTGAGCTTCTCTAACTGGGAGACGTCCAGTGCTGGAGTAGCAGAAGATAGAGCAACTCACATCTGATTTGCACTAATGCATCAGTGTATGAGAAGCTTGAACTGAGGGTGTAAGTACTGATGTGGGTTCCCTAGTTGCATGAACCCTGGACTCACTTTATAAAAGTTTCCTCTGTGTGATATCTCTTCACTCAGCAAGAAGATGGATGTGCTGCTGGAGTCTCATAGATGAATCTGTTCTAACAAATCCCACTGGTCTGGCAGACAGTATTGTTTTACTAGCACAATTTTTTACATCATATCCATATAAAATATTCTCCTGATCAATAAGGACCTGCAGTATTCATAGGGAAGAATTTTTACCTTTCAGTGATAGCCTCCTGAATCAATTTCTTTTAGAGCAGAATGGTTCTAAAATTTAAAATGGATGTCCAGAGTTTTCAATGAGTGAATAAGAGGAACAACTGTGCTTCTGTGGATATTGTATTACGCATCTCAATGCTCTATCCTGAATACCAAACACATCTGAAAAAGCTGAGCCATTAGTAGGGCCAGACACCATGTGCGCATGGTTGCTCTGCACAGTTCTAGCAATGCATTTCTGGCTTGACCTGAAGTTCACTGCCTGTTCTAGTCCTGAAAACCCTTTCTCTCCCACAGCTCTGCTAATGTGCCTCAGATTTGGCCTGCAGAAACTCCTGCTATTACTGTCCAAGGTTCCTTCCACCCATAGCTCTGACAGTGCCCTCCTGTGCTATCCCGTAGCACCCTGTGCTGCTCTCTATTTTATTAAAGACCATGCAGCCTGGCTGCCATGAGATGCTCCCTTTGGTGCTTGCTTGCTACTGTCCTGGTGCTCCTGGCTCTGCTGCTGGCAGCTGGGCTATGTGGGGAGTGTCTAGCTCCAGGGGGCATCACTGGCTGGCACCAGGCTCCTTCAGGGGAGAGGCAAGAGCATGTCAGGGTGCAGTTTGTAGCTGTGCCACCCACACTGCCTGGGGAGCACCTGGCTGTGCAGAGGCAGCCTGGCTTGGGGAGCAGGGCAGGGTGGGCTGCCAGACAATGCCCAAGCTCCCCTATCGCGAAGAGCCAGGGGTCCGAGCATGCTGTGGGGCTCCCCCCAGCTTCCGATCTGCCAGCTCCTGGCTGGAGGTGATGGTTTTCAAACTGTGGGGCGCAATATGCTTGCTCACCCTGGGTGCTAAAATGCCTAGTTACAGCTCTGCTTTTCAGGGCAGGACTGTCAATTACTCCGTGTACAAACAGTGCCCAGTGCAATGGGGTCTCAGCTGGAGTCTTTAGGGAGTGCTGTAATACAAATAACAATGTAAATGCGCTACTGTCCTAACCCAAACAGCAAAACTACCCAAGGCATCCATGAACTATTACACACTCCCCAGAAGTCTAATAACTTTTCATGAGCCATATAAACACCTTTTAAGATGTTTGACAGTATTTTCTACTCTTTTTTTCCCCAGTGCCCCTCAGCTGCATTAATAATGCAATCAGGAGGGGAAAATAGCAACTTAGTCATTCTTTGTCTATTTCCTCTAGCCATTGATCATCTACTTCATCTTATCCCTACCTTTATAAAAGCTTTTTCCTTTGCTGGCCATTGGAATATGAAGAATAGAGCTGGCTGAATTTTTTTTTAACTATAATTTTAACCAAAAAAACCCACATGAAAAATTGTGACAAAAACATTCCTAGAAATGTTTCAGTTTTTTTTTAATCAGCTATACAAATGGTTGACATTTTGTCTACATTTCTGGAAATTTTCTTAAACTCTTACTTCCCCCTCCCCCTCCCACTCCCACCAACTCTAATAAAGATGTATCCAACCTGACTCATTCTAAGCAGATTCTCACCTTTTCTGAGTCGTTGTTGCTTGTCTGATGCATATCCTTCCCTCCTTTACAAAAGGGAAGCAGTATGTTCTGGACTGATACCTTGCCGTTGTTCCTTGGTAGTGTGTTAGTCTCTAACACTAAGGTAGCTTTTGGGATACTATCTCCACTAAGGACTATTTTCAAGACCACCAGGACTCCACAGGAGCTGGATGAAGAGGCGGTTTCTTGGAAAGGAGCTTCTAGGGGAAAGATCAGTTAGCACAGGCTACTTAGTTGAGTCCCTGAAACAGTTCTTCAGGGTAAGCTTCTTCAACTGTTTTCCCCTAGGGATGCTGAGTACCCTTTGGTTTCTTACATGAAACTTGTTCTCACAATCATCCACTTAGCTCTTAAGAACAGTGTTACCTGTCATCTTGGCAGTTATAATAACCTTGTATCCTGAGTCAGAAGTCTGCATTTATCACTCAAGG
Source organism: Mauremys mutica (assembly GCF_020497125.1). Taxonomy (NCBI): domain Eukaryota; kingdom Metazoa; phylum Chordata; order Testudines; family Geoemydidae; genus Mauremys; species Mauremys mutica. The sequence continues at coordinate 362,605,157 of NC_059072.1, read as the reverse complement.
GTCTAGCCCTTGAATATTGGCCTCTCTTATCTCTGTTATTTTTGTCAATGGCAGTTAGGGCCCTGAACTCATCTAGTTACTTGGGTAAACATTATTTTCCTTTATCAGTTGTGTCCTCAGGCCCTTCAAGGCTCACATCTCTCTTTCTCTGCCAACCAATCTTGAGAAGCTGACCTACCAGTTTAAAAAAAAACCCATCTTTGGGCAGAGGGATCTTTCTTCTGGGCACGTTAGTGGCTAGATCCTTTAGGCACAGATCTGAGCAAAGGGTGGTACATGAATTTTGTTGCCTCATGAATAACTCCAGGGACATTGTGTTTCTGATGCAATGTGACAGCCCCCAGGGTACGCAGGATTGTGAGGCACTTCACCACCATTTCCCCTTAGAGTGAGGAAGTCTTGTCTGTGCTTGCTGTGGATCAGATCCCTGAAATCACTCACCTCTGGCAACACAAGCGCTGCCTTCCAGGCCTCTGCAGACCTTGCCCTCTCTGAACAGGCAGTGATAGGCACACACCAACCCCTGAGTCCACTGGATACCCACAGAATTACCAGGCCCACTGTTCCCAAAGGAACAATACATGCCAGTTTGTAAGATTCAACTCAGGACCAGCACCTTGCTTAATACCTTGCACAGCACTTAGATATATTTATAGTGAAAACAAGAATAAGCTTACTACCAAAGAATAGAGATTCAAGTGATAGTGAGTGAGGATATTGGAAACAAATGTTAAATATAAAACAAAGTCATAATATGCTCTCTAGAGACTAAACTTAACTAACAAATTACCCTCCTGTCTTTAGAAGCTTATCTCACCCAAAGTTCTCTGTAGTGTTTTCAACCAAGCCTAGTTAACACTCCTCTGTCATGAAGCAAATGTGCTGTCCATTTACTTCCTAGGTGAGGGATGATAGAAAGTCTCCTTTGATCCTCAAATATACTAGATCAAACCTTTGATGTGCAACTCAAGATATGGATCCCCCTCCCCCACACTCCATATCCTTCTTCCTGTTAATTTTCTCTTTGAAGTTTTCAGAATCCTTCATTGGTGTTTGGCTCGGACTGATGAGATGGGACGCAGCGTGAACCACACAATACTTAATTTACATTGAATAGTCAGATGGATTAAACGTTTCTTGCCTGACAGGAAACCTGTTTTTGTCTTTGCTGGTGACCAGTCCCTAGTCACAGACCTTAACAACATAATATGCATATACACTGAATAACTCCCTTCACAACATCCATACATGCATTTCACAAGTATATGGATGGCCATTATGAAATTATTTGAGACCTCACAAGACCCTTTTTGGTGAACTAGAATGTACATACCAGGCCCAGGAGATCTTACTGAGCTGAAGAGTGTCAGGGTAGGCCTTGCCCCTCAGCTCACTGAATGAGATGATGACATAATCTAGGCCATGGTGATTAAGAGATGGTAATATACGTTATCTGTTATAGCAATCAAGCCGTACTCTAGCCTGAGCAGGCAAACATCTTTACATCAAATTAAGTTCCAGCTGTAGTGGAGCAGGCTTAACCTGCCGCTGTTCATGATACTCACAAGTGGGCTCTGTCACTGCCATGGTTAATATACCCCAAACTTGGTCAATGTTGCTACTTCTTATTCCAGTGTTAGACACCCATGCACACAGAACTCTGCTGTTTCAGCTCAACCCTGGCCTGCAGCACTCCTTGCTCTTCCAGTCCTGTGCCTCTTCTGAGAAGAGATAAGCCATGCAGAATTGTGTGACATTTGGGGCCTGAGCCAAAGCCTGTTGAAATTAGTAGAAAGACTCTCTCTCTGATTTCAGTTGGCATTTGGATCAGTCCCTTTGTGATGGTGGTTGTGATGTGAACAAAGGTGTAATGTTTATTAAACACTTAAGGGGCAAGTTGCTTGGAGAGAAGACACACACTCAATCCAGACTACATATGTTCAGGCTTCTGCAATCATCCAGTTCACCAGGGGCGGATCTAGGATTTCCGCCACCCCATGCCTGCGGGAGGTCCAACGGAGCTGCCTGCCGCCCTCCCGTGGGACGCCACCCCAAGCGCGCGCTTGGTGCGCTGGGGTCTGGAGCCGGCCCTGCAGTTCACACTGGGTACACATCGATTATTAATACTGGTATTAGCACAGCCAGTCCCAACTAACTAGCCCCATACAACTAACACCACATCATCCTACTAGCATAAGCACTGCCCCATAAGCAACATAATTATCTTTACAAAATGCTTTCCTGAAACTGGAATGAGGCCCACCATACTCGCTTCACTTTTGATCTGCATCAGATTGCAACCCTGGATTTATTCTAAAGGCTAGTAAAGGAATTTACTGTGCCACCAAGAACTTAATGTACTCTTCTACGGGTGTTCTTTGCTGTGTGTATTGCAGGCCAAATGTGGCAGCACAGGATAGATTCAGATATAGTTTCCAACGGCAGAAGGGATCACTGTTGTCATCGCATCTGATCAACTGTATAACACAGGCCACAGAACTTCCCCCAAATAACTCCAATCTAAATGACATGCCATATCTGTTTACTGTATCATCTCCTAAAGGTGAGGTTCAATACAATTGTATTGCTGTTGGACTGAACTGAAAAGACACTTTGTCCTCTCAATAGTCAGTTATTTCACAGAGGTGGCTTGACTTTGACCATGTAAGAGACCAATCCATATAAAACTCATTAGCACTTAAGCTGCAGACAGACTGGACCTCTGTTGCTGTTAGAGCCTTCATCTGTGATCAGGTGAAAAGTACCCAGTTCTTTCAGCCAGGAAGAATTCTGGGAGGTTCATGGGGGCTGGAATTTGTAGAGCATGGTGGCAAGGCTATAAGGACCTGTCTCCTTTATCTCAGGGGAGACTGCAGAGGGAGCTGGAGTTGTTGGCAGTCTCTCCCAGAACCAGGAAGAACTATACCTGCTTGGGTTTGGATTATGACTGCAGGACCTCTGTGGAGAATGTGAATCCCCATTGAGAACATATGGAGGAGATAAATCCTCAGAGAGAGCCCAGGACTTTGTTTGTTTGCCTTGGACTTTGATTGCCATACCTCAGGGGAAGGGGGACATCCGGGTTCCCAGTGCAACACTGGGAGAACGAAACTCCCCAAGGAGGGTTTTTTTTTCCTTTTATGAGAGCTGTACTGGCATGACTTTCTGTGGATTTCAGCTGGCAACACCCCTTAGCTCAGTAATCCATCTGGTTCACAAAGGAGGCCACAGGAGAGATGGGGATAGAGCCCCACATCAGACTATCCCAGAGCTCAATGATTAGAGCACTCTCCTTTCTTCTCCGGCAGAATGGGGAATTGAACCTGGGTCTCCCACATCCTAGGTGAGTAGTAACCACTGGGCTAAAAGTTGAGGTGGGTATTGCTACCACCTTCCCTAACAGGCAGATTTTGAATGGGATCTGACCTTGTAGGCAGCCTCTGAACATGCCTACTGCATAAGGTCTCACACATGACTAAGGCCTGGTCTACACTACAGAGTAAGGTCGATGTAAGGCAGCTTACATCAACCTAACTCTGTAAGCGTCTATACTAAAATGTAGCTCTCACCAATGTAATTCTCCCACTACACCGATTTAATAACGCCACCTCCATAAGAGGCGTAGCACTTAGGTCGATGTAGTTAGGTTGACGTAGCATCAGTGTAGACACTGCATTGCTTACAACTGTTACTGCCTTTTAGAAGCCATCCCACAATGCCCCACAATGCCAGTTAAATCGGTGCAAGCGTTCCTGGTGAGGACGCGCACTGCCGACACAAGGAGCTTAGTGTGGACATGCAAAAGTGATGTAATTACAGTGGTGGCTGTATATTGACATAACGTAGGTTGACTTTATTTTGTAGTTTAGACTAGCCTTTGGACAGCCCAACACCTATCTTCCCTCAATGTGCAAATCGCTCTGGGGCTCAGGTGGGAGATAGGCATCTGGATGTTTAGGAGAGGCAGAAGTGTGCATGCCAAGAGGCAGATACTTAGACACTAACTGAGTTTAGACACCTACAGAGTTTGGTGGAAGTTCTGTGGATCACAGTGGAGCCAAAGCTGGACTTGGGTGCCTAAATTGCAGACTCGGGTACCCAAGTAACTTTGTTGATCTGGACCTAAGAGCTTTCTAGTAGTGCAATAAGCGACTTGACTAGCATCTGTCAAGAGTGCTTCTTTCTCCCTTCTTCCCTCTTCACAGGTGGAAGTTCTGAGGGGATTTTGTTTTTGACTGAATACATCATATGTACACGGTGCTATATGCTTGTATTAGCAAAGATGAAGTACTTGGTACTGAAGATGCCAGGTGCTGGTGGCTCAGCTGGAAGTTGACATTCCCACGTAACTCTTACTACTTTTTTACTATGTAGAAAATAGAGAAAGCTACTAGTGGAGTTTTTGGCTTCAGGGAAGACACAGGAGTCACTTCCTGATAACATCATCTGAGGAGCTGGCAGTGGTAGCTGTATAGTCAAGTGAAAGGTAAAGTCTAGGCAAATATACTTGATAAGCAACAGAGCAATGATAGAAATGTTCCCAAGAATCCAGTGTTCTAGATGATCATGACACACGCACAAAGTAAGACTTAAATATAACAGAATGAAAAGGGTTATTTAAATATACAACTAAGCAGCATTTTTCTTTGCACCATGAATAAACAGAATGCCATAGATCTTGTACATCTGTCTTCTCTGGTACCACTTGATCTCTAATATATGCAGTGCTTTTGATGGACACTGATCCCTACTGTGGCTCTGAGACACAGTAAATTATGGGAAAAGTAAAAACTCATTGATTCTGGTGCATAATTCATAAAACTTCTCTATACTAGATCCAGTTCATGAATTCTAACTCGATGAAATATTAAAAGGAAGATAAATATATTTGCAGGTATTAGACTCTCTGGTACTTAAAATCTCCCAGGACATTGTGCCAGAGTGTTCCCAGCTATGTTAATCATTCTGCAATGTGACTAACACATGGTACGGTATGCCCTCTGCCAGCTGCAGTAACCTTTGGATGGCGGGGCTATGATAGAACAGGGATGGTGTGGCAGCTGAGATGGAATGGGCATGCACATTTGTGTGTGTGTGCATGTATGTTGCAAAATTATTGTGAGGCTCCGATGGAAATTTGTTTGTTCTTTGGAGGTGTAACCATTAGATTGTGTCTCCTAGGTCACCATCCAGATACTGCACATGCTTAGCATGACATGCATTATATACTTTATACCCAGGGGATATTAGTAGGCATAATAAGATAAAACTGAATAAGGAAGAGTGATTGAAAATACTGCCTAACTGTGGGGTCTATTCAGTTGTGGAATAGCCTCCCAAAGAAAGTGGTGAAAGTCTCATCACTCAAGTCATTTAAGACTGGACAAAGCACTAGAAAATGTACTGTGAAAAATATTCCAGCATTAGTAATGGTGGGATTAGATGGCCTAATATGTATGTTCCATCTCTAATTTCTCTATGTCCATAATCTCCCAAAGGTTATTCCAGTGCCAAATGTAGAAAATTGCAGTGTTTTCTCTCCTCAGGGAATTATATGAACAGAAATGTTGTCCCTTCACATTTCTTTGATTTTATGCAAACTCTCACAAATTCAGCAAGTGTCTTTCTCGGGGAATTCCACAGGCTCCATTGTATGTCTTGATGCCTGGTTCATAGGAGTCATATAGATTTTATTGCAGGGTGAGCTTGCTAGGGCTCATGGTAGATATTTAAGCTGTCACAGTGGTATATTTTACCAGAGTTTGGAGCAAGGAGAAAGGAATATCAGCAGAATGGGATTGGGAGAAGAGCAGCTATTTTATGGTCATGGTCTGTGGGTGTTTCAGAGCAGTGCACAGCTCCATGTGTGTTCTCACTGTTCCGCGTATGTGTAAAACATCCCACAGAAAAAGACTATATCATCCCTTCTCCATCACCTCAGAGAAGTTTTAAAAGAAACCGTATGATCTCCAGGGTACTGTCCTATTTCCTCTACTAATGCACTTCAACCGTGATTTGACACTCTCTTTGGTAGTTCAGCTTTAGGTCTCTGTCTTATCAATACTCCCAGTCAGGTTGGTCTGTGTGGTGGTTCTGTGATGTGGACAAATGTCCAGGTGGGATTTAGTTAAGGCCATCAGATTAATTTCTACTTGTGACCTAAACCTCCTTTGAATCCAAGTTTATTGTGTTTGATGACTAGTGCAACCCCAAACTTCCACCTGCCCAGCTCTTCCATAAGACATCCTCTTAATTCAGAGCTAACAGATGTCTTATATATAAGAACACAAGAACAGCCATACTGGGTCAGACCAAAGGACCATCTAGCCCAGCATCCTGTCTTCCGACAGTGGCCAATGCCAGATGATTCAGAGGGAATGAACAGAACAGGTAATCATCAAGTGATCCATCCCATGTTGCCCATTCCCAGCTTCCGGCAAACAGGCTAGGGACACCATCCCTACCCATCTTGGCTAATAGTCATTGATGGACCTGTCCTCCATGGATTTATCTAGTTCTTTTTTAATCCTGTTATAGTGTTGGCCTTCACAACATCCTCTGGCAAAGAGTTCCACATATTGACTGTGCGTTGTGCGAAGAAATACTTCCTGTTTGTTTTAAACCTGCTGCCTATTAATTTCATTTGGTGACCCCTAGTTCTTGTGGTTTTGTATGGGCAAAAAGTCTCAAGTAGCAAGAGAAACAACCATCTTAAATGCACAGAACCATGTTGCCTTTGTCCATGAGTTATATAAGAGAAATAAAAAATAAGAGCACAAAACATTGTCTTAATAAAAACCAACCAAGCAACAGGCAATAACCTAGTCAGCAAGATGTGGAATGTAAAAACTCTTTGTCATTGTGAGGTAAATGCTATTCTGTGCCTCAAGGCTGGTGACTTCAGGACTGTATGAACAGCACCACTGCCAAATAGACCTTCCAGGTTGCTAATAAATACACAAGACAAACAGCATAATAAGATCCCTCCCTTTTTATTATGGGAGGACAGCAAGTATACATTTCACAGACTGGTGTGTATAATAAAGGAAGCCCAATGTCAGCACTCCGAAAAGTCTAGTAAGGAAAATAGCCAATAATAAATATCTGCAAGGATAAAATTTGTGCAAAAGGCAAATTAATGCCACACAATAAGCACTGGGAGTCTCACTGCCTCCTTTTTGTACACCGTACACAGAAGAACAGGGTCATGCACAGAAGGGGAGAGAGACAGTAAAAGTATACAACCAGACTCTGCGATACACACAGGGAGAAGTGGAAATGGTGTCTTTCTGAAATGGAAGAGGAAGGTCTGCAGAACAAATGAAGAAGGGAAAAATAATGACTACAGAGACGTGAAGGATTGGAGAGAAAGTGGCTGCCCTGGGGATTGTTAGCAATGAGTTATCGTAAGCCTTCTTGCAGACTCAGCCCTGTCTCTCTTTCTGCGGCTCGGCATGTGGTTGGATATGGAATATCAAACATTGCTCGTCTCCTTGCCAATTATGGGATCATAAAACCATGCTTATGACTAAATAATAAACTGCATTTCTTTCTGTGCTGCCTGAGGGAATTGCTGAATGGGGTAAATTGCTGCTTACACAAGGGAAGATGGCTTAAGAGGCAAACATCCAGAACACTGAGAACTCAGCCTCTCACGTCCTGGGCCTCCAGTGCAGGGGAGAAAGGATGTTTACAGTCTCGAAGAGAGCTCCTCCTTCTGACCAGAATGACACTAAGCACGTTTTTCCCCACCCCCTCTTGGATAATGGTTTGTGTCCTGCTCCTGGTAGTCTAGTGTATTGCTGTTGGACTGTGTATCAGGATACCTCCGCCCATCATAGAGGTGGTGAGATAAAGGCCATCCAAGAGATACAATTTTTTGTTTTAAAATGACAATGCAGATGGCTAACACCATCACAACTGTTCCAAGCAACAAAGTGTAACAATTGTGAACATAGACCCAAAAACCATACTCCTAAAACACAGCACTTTTCTTCCCTCCCGCACCCTAATATGACAATTTGTTGGCCTCATGATCTGTAGAATCACAGTCATTCTTACACAGGAGGCATTTAATAATGAATAGAGCTACCAGTGCAGACAAACAAAGAGGTTTCCACACTGGTAAGGTTCTAGTTTTGTCTCACTTGTTTTCCAGGGACTTCACCCAGCCTGAAGATCTCCGTGGCATGGAGAGAAAACTAATGGCTGACTAATATGTTCCAAGCAAACATGGCACTACAGTTGGAGATGTTACCTGTTACCAAAGTGATGAATCCTTCAGGGCCCCTTCTTGCCCGTCTCTTGATTCTCTTACATAGGGTTGCTGTCAGACACTTGCTTCTTGTCTGCTGTCTTCTTTGTTCATTCCAGGGAGTGAGGAGAATCTCTGTTTAAGGGTCCTAGATTCCTCCCCTTTTGCCACCATGCTCAGCAGCTGTTATAAGATGAGAGAAAGCCAGGCCTCTTCCCTCCTTCATTCTAGTTTCAGAGGGTAGGTCTACAATGCAATAAACAACCCGTGGCATGGTTGCAGCTGGCCCAGGTCAGCTGACTTGAGCTCGCAGAACTTGGGCTGCAGGGCTAAAAATTCAGTGTAGATATTGGGGCTGGATCCTTATCTCTGAAACCCCATGAGGGGCGTGGGCCTTGGATCCCAGGTTTCAACCCAAGCCTAAATGTCTACATTGAAATTTTTAGCCATGCAGCCCAAGCCCTGAGTCAGTTGACCTGGGCTTTGAGACTTGGCCTGTAGGAATTTGATTGCAGTGTAGATATAGCCAAAGTAACTCAGGCAAACCTTAAGTGGCCTCCTCCTCCACCCATAGCTCTGAAGTACTAGCTCACTCTGTTCCACAAGGCCTAATCTCCCATATTTAAGTAAGAGGCTATTCATTTATATTGGGATCTGCTGTCTGGCTTATTCCCACTAAAGCTGGGAATCCTCCACCCTCCTAACTCTGGTAGAGAAAGGAAATGGGGGCTCTGAATTACCTTTCTCTCAGTATTATGGTGTTGAGCCCCGGCAAAACACATATCAGGAAAATAAGCCAAAACTTGATAATGAGATTACATGGCTACTCACAAACCTAGTGTTTGGTTAAACTTGGAAGGATTAGATTTTATTGATAAATGTAGGCAAAACATCGATTTCACTGCACAGACACAAACAAACGAAAAATATTTCCATCAATGATAATCAAAATTTACAGATAAGCAAAGTCAGAAAAATGCTGCCTGAAAACTTATGAGAGTTTGATTTAAGGATATTTACTTTATATATTTTGACATGTGATGTTGACAATTTGTGTTTTAACCATTATAAACTTTTAACTTTTTGGATCTCAATATATATGGTCATTAAATAATTATTGTCCGAATGCTCTATTGTCTCTCACACACATCCCACACACAATTTCCTGCAATTCTGAAAATTTAAATTGATTTTTAAAAAGTGCTTAGCACTCATAATTTTTTACAACTTTGAAAATTTAAATCAATAGAAATAGAAAAAATGCTTAAAAATAAACTGAGATGCATTGAAGTTATAAAATAAAAATTATATTGTGCCAATCCTATGCCTGGTACATCAAGCCTCTGTTTGTTTATATAAATAAATGCCACCTAATCCTCATGCCATCCCTGTATGGCACCAGGAGATATTTAGTATACAAGGAAAATGAGAGCTTGTAAATTATTCTGTGGTACAGAGTGTGTTGCAATAGATTTTGAGGAAAATATCTTAATCTTCGGCAAATTGCAGCCTCTTTGAAACCGGGATCCCAGCACAGGCTTCAAATCCAATAAATACTCAGATATATTTATGTGGTCATACAGTGTGGATTCTCTAGCTCTTCCTCTCCCCTGAGGGGCCACGTTGGGGAAAGGCTCCAACGCCATTACAGGTTCTGAAAAAGTCTGGTTCCCCCACAGCTCACCCCACCCGGTTGCTGGGATGAGTAGTTGCCTTTACTGTAAATTGCATGGTCATTTTCCACAGCATCTCACCATCTGTGAAACTATGGAAAGACTACATTCAGCAGGGAAATGAATGATGCCCCTCACTGATTGCCTCAATGCTCAGTTCAACACTACAACTGGCTGATTTTTTTAAACAGTCTTTTTCATCCAAAAAAATGCCTTTTTTGAAGAAAAAAATCTCTTTGCCCCCAAATCTACTTTTTTACTGAGAAATTTTAGACTTTTGCAATTATTTTATGTGGGAATGTTTACTCAAAATATCAAATGTGATAGAAAATATTTGATTGAAAAAACAATTTTCACTGAACAGATTTTTTGATAACTTTTATAATGTGTTTGATTTTGAGTTTTTGAATAAAACAAAATTGTGAAAAAATTGAAAAATCAAATCTGGTTTTGTTTTAAATACTTTGAAATAAAAACAAGTTCATTACTTCATGAAAAACTATTTTTGATTTTTCAGTCAGCTCTCCCTACCACTGGAAAATCCACAATGCACCAGATTTCTTCCAGATGTTAGAAAAAACAGATATTCAGACGTAGAAAGGATGGGATTTGCTATGGGTCCTTTAACCTTCACAACAGACTAGGAGAAAAATACTCAGTTTAACATTTCATCCAAATCCCAGCACTCTAATGGTTCAGTGGTCTCCCACTACAGTGCCTTTATTGTGTAGCTGCCTACATTTTATTCTGGGCCTTGAGCATATTACCCTTCCTGACTCAGAAGTGAGATCCAGGCCAGCTAACTCATGCCCAAACAAATGCTTCTGGCTGTATTTTAGCATATGTGAGGAAAGATGGTTTTGTGGTTAACACGTAGACCTAGGAATGAGGCGATCTGGGTTTTATTTCTGCCTCTGCCAGACTACTTTCATGATTTTAGGCCTGTCACTTAACCCTACTACGCCTGTTTGCCTTTCTGGAAAACGAGGCTACTAAAACTCCCCTACCACAGGGTGTTTGTGGAAGACAGTTCCGAATGTATGAAAGGCCTTTAAAAGTCTGTGATGGAAGGTGCTCTATAAGGGCAAAGTACCTATTAGTCCCTGCTGTGATGGGTTATACTGCCTGATATTACACAAGAGGGGTTTTTTAAGCATTTTCAGCAGATGGTGTGAGTTATGGCACATACCCGATGTTAAGATGAATGATTTGATGATGGAGCTTTCCCACACACAAAGGGAACCCTCAGCATCTCCAATGCCTACTGGAAACAGTAAAAGTTGCAAGTGCTCTGCACCCCTCAGGACATGGCCTAGTGTCAATCCAAATATGACTTTGACAGGAGATCTTTTGAGACACATTAGCCATATATCTGTCCTGCCACTGCAATGTGCATTGTGACTTAGTTCACTTGATGAAAGAGATGGAACAGCTGCTTAGAGAATAGCAGTTTTATTGGGCATCCAGCATGAATTTGCACCTCCTGGGAGCTGAAGCTGATTGGCAGAGAGAGCGGGATAATATCTGTTTGATTTGTCCTCCGTCAAGGTCATGTCTGACTAACAGCCGCTCTAAAGATCCTGGGCATCAGTAATTTAGCACAGCCCCCTCTTCTCCACACATGACAGTTTTTGTTCTTCCTTTGAAAGTTCTCTTGACTGCTCCAAACTCTGTGGAGGAAAAGTGAGCAAAGGGGCCTCATTATTTTAAATGGGGCTTGACAGAACGTAACAAAGAACATAAAACAGAACAATTTTCACAGGCAATTGCATTGAGGCAGTTAGAGCAAGGCTGAGAACTCAATTACAGCCCATTACTGTCGGAACTGTCTCTCGCTCTCTGTTTCTCTGTCCATTGGCTTCTGCAACAGGCAGTTGGTATAGGCAAAGGTCACTCACTTCAGTCCTAGATTTTTGGTTAGTGGTTCCCATCAGGCACAGATCAATGGAAGATCTTTAGAGTTCCCCTCAACTCTGAGAGAGAAAAGCAAATTAGAAAAATGGTATTTTTAAGAGGACAGTTTTAACCCTAGCTAAGCAGTTACACAGCAAGATAAATAAAGTCAATTCCAGTATATATTTCTTATGATTTATTTGACAAAGTGCCTGGCATGAGCATGTAGATATTATACTACATATCCCGGTCCCAGTTCTCTGGTTTGGCCAAATGGTGCTTGGCACAGGTCCCAAATAGAGGATGATGCTTGTTTATGCTACTTTTGTGATTTTTCAGTTCTGGGGCCAGCCACAAGCAGATTCAACTCCTCAGAGCATCCCAAAGTCTGTTTTAATTTATGAATGTCTGTGCACAGCTCCAAATGACACTGCCAGCAGGCAGAAAGAGCTGGTGCTCAAATACACTTTGGCCATACTTCCTTCCTTTTGTGCAGGGGCTGTGAACGTGAGTGGCACCGAACTCTGCCAACTTGGGAATTCTTTTTGCTAACCAAAAGGATATACTACATCTATTTACATTTATTTAAGCAATTATAAAACTTAATCAATATTTATTCAGATTCTTAATTTTTACATTTTTATTATGTTAGAAAACAGTAAATGATGTATTTCTTATTTATGAGATAATTAATTTTAACGTGTCTGTCTTGCTCTGCATTTGGATGGAAATTTGAACAATTAAAATGAACAAAAATCGTTTTAATTTTTTAAATGCTATCTTATATGCGCAGGATTCATAAGAAAAAACTTTAATAAATTAGTTTAGTATTATAGGCTAAACAATTTTTGATAATCCTTTGTTTAAACAAAGGAAGTATTAGCTGTAGTAAATGATTTGAACTGATCATCATGTCCTTCAAGATTTTAGAACTAGTAGATCTCATCCTCTCACACCTAGTTTTTATTCATAGAATGTGAGAGGAAAACATACTGTCCTGCTTTTTCATCTCCCAATTGGATTTTAACTTTGCATGAACTTGTCATTGAACTGAACTAGCTGAATAAACTGAAATGAAGAAAATATTCTCTCTGCACTTTCAGCAGAGGCTACCGCTGTAAAAAGTTGGTTTAGTACTTCAACAAACTCAGGTTCCAGATCCTTAGCCAGTGACTTCACTAGTACACGTGTTTAACTTTCTTTAAAACTTAGCAGCAAACATGGACTGCTTAATATTATTATTTAATTTATATTAATAGATTATAGTAAATTTAAGTTTAATATGGTTGTCAATTTCTAGTTTAATTTTAAAAAGGTTTATTTTTTAAAAAAATCCCTATATAATTTAAATAAAAAATCAAATTTAAATTAAAAGAAAAAAGGACAGATGTTTAGCAAGCCTCTAAGAACAAAAGCTGACAGAAGCTGGTAATGGGTGACAGGGGATGGATCACTTGATGATTACCTGTTCTGTTCATTCTCTCTGAAGCACATGGAATTGGCCACTGTTGGAAGAGAGGATACTGGGCTAGATGGACCTCTGGTCTGACCCAGTATGGCCATTCTTATGGTCTTAGGAAGCTCTACTGGACATGTGCAGGTGGCAATTTTCAGAAGTTTGTGTCTCAACCAAATTTAGGTGGATATTCTTGGAGACAGGAAAGGCACTTCTCTCACTCAAAACTATCCCTCTGTCAAATTTCAAGTCATTGCTCCAAGTATGACGATATTAGAGCTCTTTAAAGAAAAGGTGGGAATTAAAAGAAAAAAAGTTAAACTGTTTTCCCCTAATTTTGTTCTCTACAACAGCTAAACCTTTTTTTGCTGAAATGTCAAAAACTTCAGCCTGAGGCAGATACCTTGCATGGAAAAGTTTATCCCAAGTTGTTAATATTTGGTAATATTATACAAGCAGTTGAAAACAGGGGCTTGCAATATAACATGTTAGGCAACCTTAACTATATGCCTCACTACCTAATCTGCCTGTAATATAACCATATTAATGTTGCTATGGAGAGGTTTAATATCCATATATATCCTATAATGTGCCCGTCTGTTTTTTCCCCATTAACAGCAAACTCTTATTTTCCCTTCATTGGGGAAATGAAGATCACTTGACCAACAAGATAACAAATCCAAAGTTAAGCATGCCTGCCCTATCCAATCCATCATAGACAAGTCAGAGATTTCCTGCATCTTGTTAGATCAATGTGTTTGCTTGTAAGAGGCAGGTGTTCCTGGAAAGACACTTAAAAATTACAGTGAGCCAGCATTGCATTAATTTTTCAGAGGATCAGCAAAATGGAGCTGAGCTTTGACCAGCTATTTGGAGGGAGCACAAGTGCAGCCTGTGATGTGACCCTTGTGCAGATGTAGGTAATCACTCAGTCTCCTACCTTCAACCCCTAAAGCTCGCATCCAGCTGAAGGAGGCCTCTCCCAAGCAGCTGTGCACACATTCTCTGGTGAGGAAGTCATAGAGGCAAGCAAAGATGAAAGGGAATGTGCCAAAGAGGGGCAGACAAAAGGCTGAAAATGAACATGTGTTTTTGAATCTTTTATGCTCTGATCGCTCTGAGGGAATCAGGTGGCCTGGCCTTTGCCGGGGTGGTATATTTCCATGCTGGTTAAATCTCATTCTCTGTCTCCTATGTTAACTCATTTTCTTCTCTCTTGCTTTATTGTCAACCTATGAAAATATTTTTGAGGGATGATCTTGAGGGATATTTTTGCCTGCTGGGGCCTCATCTGCCAGAGGGCTTTGTGCACACTCTGGGACATCTGCAATTACTTTTAATGTGGGTATTTTAATTACTAGGGCTTCACTGGGGTCAGTTACAGCTCCAGGAATTCGGATGCTTATTGAAACCTAGGCAGGAACCCCCAAGAAGCGGCACAATCCACCATTACTGTATGCATCCCTCTTCAAACTGTGGCATGCCAGGGGCCAGCTCTACCCCACTGATATTTTCAGTTTGCTGACAGTAAGCCTCATTCACCACCTGACACTTTCGGGGCTTATTTCTTGTAAGCTATTTATGGGGAGTCAGACTCAGCTGGGGATCAGGTGGACTTGGGTAATGACTGGACTCCACTGGGAGAGTGAGTGGGTTTGCCCTAAAGGCTGAGAGAATACAGTTCCCCTCCAGTCACTTGTCCTTGTTCTTCTGACACTAGCATGGGTGGTTGGGTGGCAGTTGGTAGATACATGACTCTTCTCTCTGTACTCTTCTCCGCACTCAAACACCCACGAGCAGGAGAGGAGGAGAGTAGCTGAGGCAAGGATCTGGGGGACAGTCAGCCTCTGACCTCTTGCCTGATCAGTGGAATAGCTCCTCACCGCAGGAAGCCAGCAGCTTTTCCTTAAACTGCCAACAGTGGCTGCCATGTTGGCAGGGCCTGTCAATACTCAGGGTTGATTAAAAAAGCCTGGATGAAATAGGAGAGTCAACAAGTCTTTCTGGCATGCCCTGACCAGTAAAACTAAACTTTCCTTCTCACTTGATCAAACTCCCAAGGTAAATGTGAACACTGACTTCAGTGGGATACTTCCTAGGTTGGCCCAGTACCAGTAGTTTAATATATTCAGTGATGGGTCATAGTCCCTCTCTCTCACTCTTGTCTTCCCTTTTCCTTTTATTTTCCTTCCCCTCTCTTTCTTCCCTATCTCATCTCACTTGCTGTCACTTTTCCCTCCATTCTTTCTTCTCACGCTCTGTGTACGTATCTTCCACTCCATCCCTATGCTGCTGAAATGCCACTTTCAGTTCTTAAATGAGATTATATGAGCCAGGTGTTAGAGATTAGAAACAGTTTTTCTGGCTTGTCTCATAATTTATTAAGTCCTCTTATCCCCATGGTAAGAGGCGACATTATACGTTTTAAGGTTACTTTAGTCTAGTCAAGAATATATTATTTATTTGTATTACCGTAGTGCGTAGGAGCCCTGT
This sequence comes from Mauremys mutica, assembly GCF_020497125.1. Taxonomy (NCBI): domain Eukaryota; kingdom Metazoa; phylum Chordata; order Testudines; family Geoemydidae; genus Mauremys; species Mauremys mutica. The sequence goes on along the minus strand of NC_059072.1, from coordinate 362,589,388 downwards.
TTATGTGCTAGGTGCTGTGCAAACACAGAACAAAAGGATGGTTTTTCCCTCTGTTTGGCCTTGATTACCAATTTCATAAAGAGAGAAGAAAGCCTATATGTGAGCTTTTGATCCATGTGTATGAATGTGCTTCCCACTGATAAGTGGGTGGAGGGACCTCCCATTTTTGCAAAAGAAATAGATGGTTTGCATTTTTAGGCACTTTTCTATTGCCCCAATTCCAAATTTTGCTTTGTTTATTAAACTACAGGTTTGAAGGTCCAAAATCTGGATGTATCTCTTTAGATTCTTCTAATGTAGAAAGAGAAAAATAGCTGTAATTCTTCTTTAAGGGCCTGTTCTACCTCCCATTGAAGTCAATAAGAATCCTTTCAGTGGCTTCAATGGAAACTGGATCAGGCCCTAACACAGTAGCGTTCAAAGGAATGATTCAAGATGTTAGTGCTTGGTTTTAGTGGCTGTTACACAACAGCCAAGTGTGCACAATGGATCCTCTTACACTTAACCATATCAGTAACCTGTGGACCAAGGAGGAGTTACATGAAGGGTTGTGCTAGGCTAGTGGGAGGAAAGTAACTTCATGTTTTTGCTTCACATTTTTGGTGGAAAAATAAACCTGCACAATTTTGCAAAAGTGGCCCTAGTTGTGTTTAAATATGCACATTTTGTGTAATCCTGGAAATTGGCAATTTATTTTTTAAGCAGTATTGTGATTATTTCCAGGATTATAGAACATTTTCGATTTTCCTGGTTTCACAATAAACATTTTCTTGTCTTGGTAAATACCTCATGTTAGGTTCAGAAAATGACACAGATTCTCCTAGATCCTTTGGACTACTCCTGCGAAAAGGTATTTCAACTAGATTTATAAATACCTGAAGATAATGAGTAAGTTTGGCTAATAAGAACCAACTCATAAATTGCCCATAATTCAAACCAAACTTGACTTGAGATTTGAAAAATAATTGAACATTTAAACAAACAAACTGTATTTCACACTTTCCTTGGTTCTATTTGTCACCAGCAGCAAAAGAGTGAAATGCTGTAAGAAAGGCTGGACTTGTGGTATTTCTAGTCTTGCTGGAAATAGGAAGTGCTAGATTTCGTGACAGAGCCTGTTTTCAAGTGATTTCTGGCCCAGTTTTGTATCCAAGGGGTGTGCATAAACATTCCACCTTTTGATTCTTCATCTTTTAAACCTTTTAAGTTAGATGTACTGTAGTAAGCCCTGATCCTGCAGCCAGATCTGTGCTGATGGGCCCTTGAGCATGAGCTCTGTGTAGCTGCCAGGTTCTGCCCATTCAGATCTGATTGCAACCCCAGGGCCATATTAATTATGCTTCTTAATATGGTAGACTGTCTTCCAGAATCCAGGTGAGAAATGCAATTGTTGCCATAAGCTTTGTGAACATTTTGGTCTTTTTACTAGTCTTCAGCTCCGATAGAACCCTTAGTATGGAAAAAAGCAGGTGACACTGTGTCTCTAGTCTATAGGTGTTCTTCATAGAACAATTGGGAATGGAATACATTTCTAATTGCTTAGCTAGTCAATCCCCCTAAATTATGACAGATGATTTAATTACTCCTAAACTATCCCTCCCAGATGGATAGCCAGCCCAGCCTTTCATAACTCCCATGAAGGTGAATTCACAGAAATGCTTGCTTTTCTTGAACTATTACAATATTGCATTATCTTACTTTAATAAGCCATCCCACTATAGCAATGATTACCAGACTTTGCCATACAAGGACATTGTTTTCCATAGTGGGACCCCGACTCTCCTTCCCTGGGACTCTGTGAGGGATGGTGGGTCTTGTACCTAGGTCTGCAGGCCATCCTCAGACTGCAGCCACCACCCAGCAGCTCACTGGTACTGGTAGGGAGTATGGGCTGGTTAACCCTCGCTCACCATAGGCACCGGCCATGAAACTCCCAATTGGAGGCAATGTCCAGCCTCTCCCATTGGATCAGACTTGCTATTTAAGCCAGAAAGAGGCATAGGAAGTTGTCTGAGCAACTAGATGAATCCCTGGCTGGCTACTACATCAGACCCCGCCTTTTTGCCTGACTCGTGAGCCCTGCATTGTTCCTGCCCTTTTGCCTTGTTCCAGCTCCCTACTTCTATGTCCCACCCCGGCTACTGACTCCAACTCTGATCCTTGGGTCAATTCCTGACTCTGACTCGGACCCTTGGCTTGACTCCCAACTCTGTCGCTGACCTCAGTTTTCTGGCTCCTGCTCTGACCACTAGGCCTGACCACCTACATCCTGGACTATGATAGTTTACTTGGACCACCAAACCTTCTGAGTGGGGCAGGGGCACTGGAGCAGTTTCCATAGTGGGGGTGCTGAGAGCCATTGAACCAAACTGTAAACCATGTATATGATGGAAACCACTTCAACCCAGGGGGTGTGGCAGCACCCCCAGCACTCCTAGTTCCAGCACCAATGGAGTGGGGTCCAGCCAGGTATGGAGCCAGCAGAGCTCCCCCTACTCGCAGGAGGACTGGCACTCCATGAAGAGGTGACCCACCTCCAGATGGGCAACCAAGCCATGCAGGTGCAAATCACACAGCTGGATGCTGAGAATCAGGCACTGCAGGGCAAGTCCATCAACTATGAGCAGCAAACGAAGTGCTCTGGTCCTACTGGCCACATCACCCCGGAGCCAGGATCTGTCATCCCCCTCCTGGAGCCCTTCAATGGCGATCGTTCCAAATTTCCAGGTTTTGGGAACTCTTCTTCTTGTTTCACCCTCAAACATACTTGTCCAACCAAGCTAAGGCAGTCAGCAGGCTGACTGGGGATGCATTGGACTGGGCCTTCCTGCTGCTGGAGGGCAGCAGTCTGGTGCTGTTTAGCTAGGACACTTTCCAGCAGGTAGTACTAACCATCTTTGGTGACCCCAGACGTGCTTGCTCTACTGAGGCCACCTTGTGGAAGCTCTGGGAGGGGTCAGGCCTAGCCACCTCCTATGCGGCACACTTCCACCATCTCACATCAGATACAGAGTGCAATGAGGCAGCTCAGCTGTTCTAGTTCTGGTAGGGCCTGCAGGATGAGATCAAGGATGAGTCGGCTAGAGTGGAGACCCTGATGTATCCGGTTGCCTTTATCAATCTTTTTATCAGTACCAACAATCAGCTGTGTGAACGGTAAGAAGATAGGTGGCATCAGAGCCGTGCTCACTGCTATTGGGTCCCGCTCCACAAGTCAAGTCAATGCAGATCAACCTGGCCTGCAGACTGCTCACCCCTGAGGAAAGGGAGCACTGGCAATGTTTTAACTTGTGCTTCGAGTTGTAGTTCAGATGCCTGAGGCCCCCATTTTCCCTTAAGGGCTAGGCTCCCTGGCTGGAATTCATCTCCTATGATGCACCATATAATGCACACCTTGGCCACTGCAGTGCATTAAGAAAAATGTAATTAACAGGGAAACCTGGCACACAGAGAGGAATGGGAACATGAGGCACCCAAACTAACTCCCATGAAGCCCCATGATGAGACTTCAAAATCAAAATATTTGGTGTTTTGTCTGAAGCTTTTCAGTTTGGGGGCATCTGGTGTATTGTTTTTGTGTGTGTGTGTGTGTGAGAGAGAGAGAGAGACACACAGAAACTTCCTGCTAAAAAAATCATAAATCAAATTATCTATTTTAAAAAAAAAGTTTAGATGGAATTATTTTGACCAGCCCTAATTTTGAATATTTTAGTACATTGTTCTTCAAACTTTTTTCTGTGTGCAGCGGATAGATTCTTCTCTCAATCAAGCTTCTCTCACCTCTGTGTCTCACTGTGTGAGAATCGTTATGGTAACATGGTTTCCTCCAAACAATTTCTCTTTACCATAGTTCATTCCCCCACCCCAACGTACATTCCAAAAACATTCTACTATCTTCTTCCTGCCATTTTTAGAACCATAAAAAAGACCAGATCTGTAGGTGGTGTAAACTGGTGTAGCTCCATTGAAGTCAGTAGAACTACACAGATCTTCCCCAGCTAAGAATCTAGCCCAGGATGTTTTGACAAACTGCAAAGTCTAAGTTTAGTGTCCCCTGTCATTCCATTTTCAATCCTCTTGTTTTAAGTTTTGTGGATTCTTATCTCCATTTGGTCCTTTTCTTACCTTCTGGATGTCCTGTTCTACCCACCACAGTATATCGGGAACTCACACTAAAGACAATGGGAATTACTCCCATCCTGTGGCAGGACAATATGGCACTTGGGAGAGAAGATTGTCTTGTTCAGTAACTGAAAAGCAAGGTGAAAGTGATTTTTCCTTTCCCCATTTGTTTGTTCTCTCTTCTTCTCCAGTCCTATTCTCTCTTGTCTGATGACCTGTTTTGTTTTATTGGAACACATTCTCTGATGATGTAAATTGGCATTGTTCAACTGAAATCAAGAGAATTCTCTCTTATATAGCCCCACTGCTTCATTCAAACTTGTGGTTGTGATGCCACTGCTGAGGTCGAGATTGCATTTCCATTCTAAATTGCAGTCATTTATAACTGTCCTCAAACATATATTACCTTTGGGACTGAATTTTTGCATGCTTGGTCTCAGTCCAGAAGTGAATTTGTTTTGGAAAGTTTGATAAACATCAATTCAGCTGCCTTTTTGAGTAATCCACTCAGGGGAGGGGGGTGGGAAGTGATTTTTCAATAGTTAAGACATTTTGCATATGCTTTTCATCCCCAAACCAACATTATTTTGAAAAGTCATCCTTGGAGTGCATATACTGTTGAATGATACACTGCCTTGTTTGAAAAAATTTGGTTTGGAAATTACATTGTGATAAGCATTAGAAAATTGTGTGCTGAGCATGCACAATACATTATTTCCTTCTCTGATTTCAGCTGCTTCCCAAGTGTGATTAATGTTCCCAGGTGTGGATATTTGTTTGCATTCTCTTAAAAATTAGAGATGGAAAAGATCTATTACATCATCTAGTTCACCCCATGCTAAAGGATTGTTCCCTACAATACATGTCTTATGACAAAGGTTAAGAACCCCAGAAAGTCACTTTCTTATAATAGTGAACAAAGAACATTAGAATAAGGAAAACAGTATTATCTCTAAAAAGTCTCTGTGTCTAATTCTGCTTCACAGTAGAATGTCCATCTTAAATCTTCCCCAATACCCCTCTTCTCTAGTTTCCTGCTACAGATTTAAAGAAACAGTGAACATATCATCAGAGTTTAAGGTTATTGTCCAGTCTAATTCAAACATCTTGAACAATTGGGTTTGCACCATGTACCATAGGAGTTTATACAGCCTAAATATCTTGAATCATGATCCTTGGCACTTAACATTAAGAAATAGACAATTTAAGATATCACATTAGTTCTCATAACAACCTGTTGTGCTGCCCTAAACAACTCCATTCCCTTGTTGGTGTTTACACCTTACCTAGAAATATACAATTTGTTATGTTGTCCCCAATTCATTTTCACATAGACAAGCTAGACATGTTTAGCTCTTCTTAATCTTTTTCCACAAGTCAGTTCCTCCGGTCCCTTAATCATATGATCTTTATTTTCTCTTTCACCAAGATAGCTTGGTATAAAAAAATTCTGTTGCTTTTCTCTTATCTCTCTCCAATTTTTCAATATATTTCTGGTAATGAACACAGTATTTCAGGTACTGTCCTTTGGGGCATGTCTCGACTAGGAAAATAGAACTGGTTGGAAAATGGTAAGTATTGTCCATGAAAAATTCTGGAAAAAAAATTGGAATTTTGTAAATCTTGTGAAATGTTGGTGAAATATAAATGTTGGTGAAAAAACAGAATGTTCAGAAACAAATTTTCCACAAAAAGATCATTTTTTGAAAAAAAAAGTTGTGAGAGAAAAAATGTTGACATGCTCTGGAAAATAGGTTATGTTTTAAAACTGGTAGAAAATACAATATTAAGCAGGATTTGCATCTAGGGAAGACAGGGCAAAGCATGTTTACTATTGTGTGAGCTGATCATCACCGCTTCTTTCCCCAGTTAGATTAATCATGATCAGCTAACTTATTTTGGGGAAAAACATATAGTCAGAATTTTTCTCCTTAACTTTCCAACTTGTCACCTCAGCAACAGTTTGTAAAAATTAAAAGCTAAGATCAAGATTTTTCAAAAATGACTAGTGACTTTGGGTGCCACAGTTTATAGGCACCCAACCAGAGACATCTTAAAGGAGCCTGATTTTAGGAAGTACGGCGCATCCAGCCTTACGACACTCAAAAATGGAGGCATCCAAAATTACCAGTCACCTTTGAAACCATGGCCTAATTGTATTTCTAGATCACACATAATGATACTGCACATAAAGTGCATCATGTAATTGTAGTCCAGGATTTTTCACTGCTAGGACTTAAAGGGACATTGTCAAGTTGAAAAATCCCATTTCTGTCTATAAATGTTGTAAATGCCATAGTTAGAAATAACACCTAAGATTAGCTATAGCTAACATACATTAAAAGAGAGATTTTCTTCCCCTCCCCTCTTTTTTTTTTTTTTGGTAGTTTGGGTATTTTACCACACTTTGTGTATAGTTAGGCTTAGAAAGATCAGATTTTTATTGGCAAATATCAGTAAACATTAATTTCACAGTACACACACTGATGAAAAAGTATTTCCATTGTTAATCAAAATTTATATAGGCAAAATAAGAAAAATACTGCTTGAGCCCTAGGGATTGTTGTTAAATAATTGTTTCCTCCCCCACAATTCCCAAACTGTGAACCTTTAAATAAAAAATTAAAAATGGATTAAAACACAAAATTTGGTGCAATTGTGAAAACAACTTGGTAGAAATAAGCTTAACAATAAACATTGATGTTATCTGTTGAAATTATAAACAAAGAAATCAAATTCTGCCATGCTGAGGTATATTAGAGAGACAGAGTGGGCGAGGTAATATCTTTTGATTGGACCAACTTCTCACCCACCTTGTGTGTCTAATATCCTGGCTACAAACACTGCATAAGCCTAGGTATAGATATTTACTCAGTCAGTTCCTCCCTTGCTTAAAAGACTTACACAGGGAAGTGAAAAAATCCTTATTAACCAACTTAAAAAAAAAAATCAGGACATGCTATTTAAAGGGTGCATTGTCCAAAACTGGAATTTTTTTAAATTCATCAGGTTCAAAAATTCAATATGACAGTGTTTTTTTAAGCCCATTACATCTTGTTCCATACTCACTGGCTAATTAGAATAATCAGTCCTTGTTCTCTTAATACCATTCCTTTATATATTTATAATTATCCTGTCTCCCCACAATCTGACTTATAAGTAAATATATGAAGACTTTAAAATCCCATATTATGGGTTTACTCTTTTGCTGTGTGTGTAAACAGATACTAGAGTGGGTCCAAAATTCTCCATCAACATTTTTTTTTCAGTGGAAAATGGCTTTTGGCTAAACAAATTTTCATGAAAAAAATTTCCCTTTTCTTTGGAATTTTGTTGGTTTTCATTAGAAAAAACAAAACCCAACCTTTTTGACAAAAATAGATTTTTTTAAGCTCATTCTGCATGTTGAATCTATTCATGGCCTCTCTACTATGGCCATCAAAAGGTGTGCCAAAAACTGTAATGACCTAGCTTTTATGATCTCTTTCATGTTGGGTAGAACAGCAGGGTGGCATTTTCAGAAGAACTCAGAGTTAGTGTAAGTTCTGCTCTCGTTCAACTCAATGGGAGCTTTACTATTGATCCCAGTGGGAGCAGAGTTAGACCAACACTGTGGGTAAAAATCCCACCCTTATTTCTTCTAAATACGAAGCTATTTACCTTTCATCGAGTTGTATATATTTCATAAAATAATTAGTGTTTGACAGGCCAGGTATGTGGAACAAAAACACTTCAATTGCTACTGGTTGTTCTAGTAATGTCATGATGAACCTTCCCTGTGTCTGTAATTAAGCGTCAATAGAATACAGTAGGCAGCACATATGTGCAGGGTGGAGAGTACTAGTACTGAAGCAGTTAAACCTAAGTTCTCTCTCCCATCCCATTCTCCTGCTTGAAAGAGTTAGTCAGAAGTATCAAATCCCAAATTCCTTCTCCATAAAGCAGGGCTTAAAATGACTGCAAGTATTTAACCTTAGAAGCGAGGAAGTCCCCTTTTTCACTACTTTCATTGTGTGCCTATGCGAACTTAGGCTACTTGGTCTTGCATTGAAGTAATAATCTTCAACTGGTGATGTCATAACTATGACTTTCTCTTACTAGGTGTTTGTACAGTGCCTAGCCCAATTTTTGGTTGGGGCCTCTGGGTGCTACCACACAACCAATAATAATTTCTATAGCAACAAAGTGATTATCAGCATAGGATTATAACTTCACCTCAGGGTCAAGAAGAAAGAGAAGCTCTAGATATTTTCAGTGTATAGTAATAATACCAAGGGGAACTGGGAAAACTTACAAAGGAGATACAAAATATGATACGGGAAAATCATTCAGTAATTGCCCATCTTCCCCAGTATGACAGTTCATCTTTAAATCACAACCAAAATGATTATATTTAAATATTATGATTCAGTAGTTGTCACACAAACTCCCACAAGCCATTCAATTCTTAACTCACCTCCACTCCATCTGAAATAGAAACAGGGCTGTCAGAACTCCACCTTTAGTTATTTATTTATTTGCTGTTTCTAAATCTGGATCGTTTCCTAATTTAGTCCTATCTCTATAAGTGGCCTAACTGGAATTCCAAATCTGAACAACCCTGAACTTTAGAAGGTTGGGGAAAGAGGACTGCAAGTGTGCAGACTCACCCCTTCGGCTCCTCCTGCTGGTCTTCCAGGGAATTAACTTGATTTCTAGCCTGGAGCGCCCTCGGCAGGCCGGTGATCTGCCACAGCTTGGCCCCCATGTCCCTTCCAGACTCTGGTGCCCCATTATCTGGGGTACTGCCCCCTGACAGTAACCCCTTACTCTCAGGGTCTCCCCTCCCCAGGGACCCCAACCCTTGCCTCAGATGGTGGCTACTGCCAGTCAGCAATGAGCCCCTGCTCCCTGGGGCAGACTGCAGTATAAGAGCCAGTCATCATAGGCAAGGGGATAGGACCCGCTGTCTTCATCTACCACCCAGTACCTCAGGGATGGGCCTAGGATCAGGCCCTGCAGCCTGGGGAGTCGCCAAGCTGGAGCTCCCCTGCTCCGCTGGCCTTTCCCCAGCCCTGCTTCACTCCCAGTACCTTTGCTACCAACAGCCAGGCCCTGCTCCCTCCAAGACCAGAGAGAGTTTATGAACTCCTGGCTGTCCTGACCTTTATAGGGCCAGCTGGGTCTGTTTTGGGCATGTCCTCCAGCTGAGACTGCCTCCCAATCAGCTCAGCTTTTCTCTCAGCCCTCTCCCAGGGCTGGCTTCTACCCTGCCAGGGCTGCAGCGGGTAACCACCCCTTGCTACAAGGACCAAACCTGGAACTGAATTCTGTGGCTAAGGTCTGTTGCTAGCCTTCAATGCATTGTGGCTAGAGGAAACATATGATCATCACATGACAACTCAGGACTACTGTGAGTCTGGCTGTCCAACAGAAGGTTGAGGGCAGTAGTGCAAGACTTAATGATAAATAGTAGCTAAAGATTGCAGGGAAATGGTGGGATCTTGCAGTATATAAGGCACAGAGGTTCCAACTAAGAAGGGGGAAATGGTGCAGAAATAGTCTACATAGCTAGTCTTGAACTACTAAACTTGTCTGAGCCACCAGCATGGCTTGATGTAAAAGTACAATGAAAGACAGCCTTTTGTGGTCCCTTGTGTTCATATGGCAATTGTGAATAACTTGCAGAGAAGTAATTTATCACCTTGTTCTTGTAGGGCAGGGGTAGGCAACCTATGGCACACGTGCCGAAGGCAGCATGCGAGCTGATTTTCAGTGGCACACACACTGCCTGAGTCCTGGCCACTGGCCTATGGGGCTCTGCATTTTAATTTAATTTTAAAGAAAGCTTCTTAAACATTTTAAAAACCTTATACATACAACAATAGTTTAGTTATATATTATAGACTTATAGAAAGAGACCTTCTAAAAACGTTAAAATGTATTACTGGCACGCGAAACCTTAATTTAGAGTGAATAAATGAAGACTCGGCACAGCACTTCTGAAAGGTTGCCGATCCCTGTTATAGGGGAAAAGAAGAAGTGGGGAACAGATGGGGGCCAATATTCCATTTCTTCATCTTCCTAATGGAATTGTCAGTGACATGATCTGGCACTTGCTCAGGAGTTTTCATGGGGAAAAGTTATCGGGAAGCCATGTCTTTGATAGAAGGGAGGACAGACATTTAATAGCACATGAAATCCATTCCATCTGGACTACAAGGAAATTATCTTCCAAAGAGATGGACAGGCCAAGGGAACATTTAAAAACCTTTATTCTTCTTGGGTTTAAAAAAATTTAAAAATAGGGCAAATCATTCTGGTACACCCACAAACCTCCTCCTATTAACAAACTGTTCTCCTTCCTCATTCTTTCCCCTCAGTATTTTGATTAGCTATTACAGACTATGTCACAGTACAGACTCCTCCCCCTTTCTCCAATGTTAACAATGGAGTCAGCTGTAGGTAGCAGGGGAATAGAATTATAATGCCTCAGATTGATGTAGCAATGTTTGAATACTTGCCTTGGCTGTGGGCATGTTGGGATATTTCTGCTTTTTTCCCCACCGGGAAGAGAAGGTGCTGAAGGCAGAGAAGCTGTTTCCTATGTAACAGTGTTTCCTTTGAGATCAGAGCTCTGCTGATAGCCATAGAAATATATTAAAGGAAGGACCATGGTCCATCAGTGATGAGGCCCCTGTAATCACAGGACATAATGGGGGATATATGTACCTGATCCTAAAAATGGATTCTCGCTCAAGGCTCTGGAGGAGGGTGAGGAAAAAACAAGGACTCTAGCAATGTGCTGTGGGGCAGGGGGAGGGACCTCTACATTTCTGTTTGTGTCTGTGAATAAAATGAAAGCCAGCTTAAAAGTATTAATGGGACAGAGCTGCAAAGCCTGGATACTAACTTCCCCAAAAGCATGGAGGTGTTTGGGTCTGGAATTCCTGTTTGGGCCATTATAGAGCAAGGAAAAAGCTGTGGGGAAAAAAAGCTGGAGATAGACTATCCCAGAGTTTGGGGGTGTTTGAAAACAGGTTGGTTTGATTTGGCCTCTCTCTACTTGAAAATTTTGAAAATGTGATGAAAGTCCTTAAGATATATATTTTAAAAAGTTTTAGTTAATATTTTGGAAAGGATCCTGGGTTTATGTGAAAGGAAAGATCCTGTTTTTACAAATACTGCAGTATTTGATAACTAAGTTCTAGGTAGACTAGGAAAGAAACTCCAGCTTGGGATTTGTCTGAGATTGGCCAATTGCATAAAAGTAAAGTAATCACTGAAGAGACAATTGGTGCCTCATTGTCAGAACTTTTAAGCATCCCTTGATTGATGCAGCTGGCTCTGATAGGAGTCCTGTCCAGTCCTCCTCCTCTGGAAAATAGTGGCAACAAATTATGGCTATAAGGCTGTATGCTAGGGGGAAGATGAAGGGGAATTTTGTGAGATGCGGAGAAATGCCTGAAGAAAGAGAGGAACGGAGCCTTTGTTTCATAGTTGTATGTGAAGCTAAAGTCTCTGAATGACACATCTACTTAAAAACCTCTACTAGACAAGAACCACATTGTTCCAATAAGCTGAGCTACTTGATAATTCCCTTGCTATGTTCCGCATCATCAGTCTCCTTGACCTGCAGCCATGGTTGTCTTCAGCGCGCTTCCAAAGACCCATGCATCTTTTGTGTTGCCATGCTTCTCTGAGCCGGCATTTCATCAGTTCAATTCAAAAGGCTGTTTGATTGTCTCCAAATGTAGAGATGTTAACAAGCCTTTAATAGCTGCCACCCATGCAGTTTACATGTACGCTGTATGATTAAATGCAACCACTTCTCTGCCCCCAGCACACTATTACAATAATGTCAAATTCTGATGATCTAGCCAAGGGAGGGGGGGAAATCGGAGTTAGGGCTGCCTGTCTATTTCTGACTTGCTCAACTGTGTGCTTAGATAGAGAGAATTGCTCAGACACCTCGTTTCCCCATCAAGCAGCACCCACACACAGAACAGGTTGAATAAAGGTGGCACCACATTAAAAAGAAGTAGAGTACTATGAAAGCTGTAAGGTTGTTATTGTCATGCCTGAGGTTCTGACTGAGTTTTTACTTACTCAGGAAAACTCCCACTCACATCAGTTTGTAGCAGATCTAAGTAAAAATAGAGCAAAATCTGAGTAAGAACTTCAGGTTTTGCTTCTGTAATGGGGAGTTCACCCTCTCCCCACCAGCCTAGAAGAAGTTAATGAGGTTGAGGCAAGGCCAATTAACCAGATAGGCTACAGCTGGTGGAATTAGTTAGCCTAAGAAATCCATGAATAATGATAGAACCCAACTGGGGAAGGAACAGGTGGAGCTAGAATATTGATACCCTGGAAGGGGGAAACACACAGTGACCTGGCCAGAGGAACAAGCCAGGAGAGCATCCTTAGTCACAGAGAGAGAGAGAGAGCAGCCACAAGGAGGCACCCCAGTAGTGAGTGGACTCCATGATAGAGTTCTTGGGATGAAGTTCTGGCTGTATTGAAATCAATAGCTAAACTCCCATTGTCTTCAATTGGACTAGGATGTCATCCCTTGTTATTAATGATAGTGCAACCCTTCTGCCAGATACCAACAGTAGCAACACGAAATGATTCAGTTTGTCTAGGGCTCCTTTGCTAAAATAAATAACACAATGGCTTGAGTCCACACCTGGAGCCATGCTCCGACCTCTGGCTCTGGGAAGTTAAAATTTAACCTCTCTAGTGACTTTTGCAGGTGACTTTGTGGTGACCTGGCTAGGATAGGCTTTGCTAACTGTGAGAAAAGGCTGAGGCAAACCAAGACAAAAGGGATACTTTTACATTTTTAGAATTTTATAAGGGGAAAAACCCCAAATTATATCAGGAGCATAAATAATATAGAACATAATAAACTATAGCTTAGTAACTCATTAACCTTTGTGAGCTAGTACAGATTGTGCAGTTAGTACTGAACCTTGTTTTTAACAAGAACAAAAGAGATTGCTTAACAATATGCAGTGTCACTTCGGAGAAGACTAAACTTTTCCTCTCCTTGGCTCTGCTCTTGCTGTCTTGTTCGTTGCTTTTCTTTGGCGTGAAGCACTCCTTAGATTTGACATTCCTGCGGCTGTTCCTCTTTTCATCGAATTTATCCACAAGAGGGGTTTCTTCACCTAGTGGGCCCTCGCTTGTCCATTAGGCACCTTTGAACTGTATTCCATCAATCGATGTTCAGTCACTCTCTCTGTTCATGTACTTTAGGTCTCCTGTGAGTGGGCTTCTCGTTTACTATTTTCAGGATCTGTTTGCATCCAACACAGCTTTTTGATCAATTCCTTTCTTCACCAGTTAGATTTCCTCTCAGTTTTCTTCCTTTGACACACTCTTTCTCTGGGAAGTCTGTAGATCTTATTTCTCTCTACTTCCCTTCTCTAATAGCATCTGCTCACATACCCATACTACTTTTTTCCTGCTTCTATTTTCCTTCCCTATTTTTCTTTTTTCCTCCTCCTCACTTTCCAGTCCTCCTCCTCACTTTCCAGTCCCCTACTTTAATTCTCCTGTTCTTCTTGTATTTTATCTCCTCACCTCCTACCCCAGCTCCAGTTCATCCGCTAGCTCAGCATCTCCAGTCTTCTCCTTCTCTAACAGCTTTGTCCAACTGCCCCCTTCAGGTGGATTCTGAGCCCCCTTCCCAGCTCGAGCTGCCCTCTCACTGTCCGTCTCTCTCCCCAGGACAGCATTCAGTGCTGCTGCATCACAACTGCAGCAGATGCAATGCCAGGATATGGGTTACTACGGCTCTTCCACACACACCGGCACTCAGAAGTCCTTGGGAACATGGAACCACAAGTGTCTTTTATTTAGGGAAAAGGGGGAGAAAACCCCAAACAACCCCCCCTTTCTATATTTACACACATACATAAAAGGAACAAAACCCAACCCGTGTGTCAGGAGTTTAGCCAACCCCACAGTTCCAATACATTAATTGTCTGGCTTGCTGTGCCCACCTAAAACCCACTCACAGATCCAACTTGACTCAGGAGTAGCCAGGGGCATCAGGTGTTGGCTCTCCTCCTACTGTCTACTCCAGTCCAGAGAAGTCCACAGCAGCTGCTCCTATGTGCAGCAACCTGATCCATTTCTGTGATGTCAGTTCTGCCATTGCTGGTCTGGTTGGGCCTCACTATGAAGTCAGTTCTGTGCTGCCTGTCAGGGCACCATGAAATTTGCTCTGTGCTGCTGCTGCCAGGTGGGGCCTTCTGAAGTCAGCTGTGTGCACTGCAATCACTCCACATAAGATTTTCAGAATCTCATATGGGGAACTCAGAGCAAAACAGGGTCCTTGGACAGAGTCCCTACTCTCTGGAATAGCACATCTGATTACTAAGGTAAAGTCCTTCACCCTCTCTTTTAAATACCATTCCCTAGCCAGAGTTCACTGTCTGTAGAGTCAGTGTGACCCTTTCACTCCAGGGCATATCTTGCACAATTCCTATACTGTTTCAGGAGTATAGTTACTGTAACAATTTAGTGTCATTTATACAATCATACCATAGGCACGTTCCAACTAAAATAACAAAACTCAGTATGTGGAATTTTGGGTAAACAACATTAAAATTCATGTAAATCTGGCCAGAGGTGATTTTTTTCCCCTCTGAAGACAGAAGAATGTTCCATCCATGTAAATCCTTCTAGCTCTGGGGCTTGCAGCAGTAAATATGCACATAGAGTTACAGCTGGGCAGAAAAATTCTGTTTAGTTGGAATTTGACAATTTGGCAAAATTGAAATGTTTTGTGGAGACCATCCTATTTTGCCAAAGTCCTGACAGAACTTTCCTGCCTACCCAACCTTCCTGGCTTGTTAGCAACCTCATGGTGGGCTGCTGGGGAACTCGGGCTCCCAGATTCTGCAGCTCTGGAGCAGCCAGCCATGTACACTGCTCCAGGACTGGGGGCCCCATGGTTGCCAAGATCCATTACCCCTATAGCACCCAGATATGTAGATTTCCCTGGATGCCAGGAACCCCATGGCATCCAGGGCCTGCTCCATTCCCTTTTGTGGAGAACTTTGAAATGTTTGTTTTTCATTCCTAATCAGAACAAAAACAAAATTTGAAATAGCAAAATCATCCCTGAAATGGAATGAACTTTCTTCGTGCAGCTCTACACAAGGTGAAACTCATCCCTGTGCAGAGGGCAAACACAAGGCCTATGTCTCATGTAAGCCTTCCTTTCAGGATCCCAGGAGTTGGTCCACACTGCAGAAATTTGAGGGCTTAAGTGAGACTGAAATGTTGTACAAGCCTTGTGCTGGCCCTCTGAGGAGGGATGAATTTCACCTACAGAGATAATGCCATGCTGTATGCATAGTGCAGTTAGAAAATATATCCTAGTACAGGGGACTATAAAGGTATTTTTGCCATGAGTTTGGGGAGACCACATTACTCATGAATGGTAAAGCCTCAGATCCACTTGTATAGGGTTATCAGAAAAAGCTATCAGTTAAGACTCTAGAGCATGCTACACCTTTATACTCTTACTTATGACACTATTATATGTTCAGTTTGTCTTGTTTTGTTCATGTTTTGCCCCTTTTTAGGCTCCTCTTTAATGAACAACCAACAATAAAATCGATAATAAGCACTGACAGCCCCTGTTTGTGACAATATGTGGTTTTCCTCTTTCAAATACTTTAGCTACTTGGTACTAAGTAACATTAGTTACTATAGAAACAAGTTGTATTGGTATGTGGGCAGAGCTTAGTGACATCCACAAGTGTACTATAAAGTCTCTGTGTATAAAGGTTTGGAACTTACACCAGGGCTTGTGAAATGTAGCTGATTATATGCAGCATGCTGTATAAATATATGTAATAGAAAGCCTGAAAATGAAAGAAGAAAGGGAAACAATATTCCATTGACTTTGTATTGCATTTGTGGATCCTTTGAAATGGGTATGATTGGAATTCAACAATTAAGTTCTTTCCATTCCCTTTTTCGCCTATTATCAAGGTGGGTCCATCTATACTTGGAAAAGTATCCTTTGGCAGCAATAGGACCTCCTTACTCTGTTCAGCAGATGTTGTAAAGAGTTTAGATGTAGATGGGACAAAAACAATTTCAACACCATTACAGAAAGTGGGTAGACAGAGATCTGGTGGCATATAATGTTAGTCACACTTTATACAACAGTGTTGACAACTGTTTGGCTCCTTTACAGTAGCAGCTAAAATGTTCCAATAGGAAAAAATTTTAAAGCTACCTAAGTGACTTAGGAGCCTAAGCAATCAGCAGTGACTTCAGGCGCCAGCACTCCAAGCGTGTGCCTGGGGTGGCAAGCCACGGGGGGCACCCTGCCGGTCCCTGCGAGGGCGGCACTCAGGCTGCCTTTGGTGGCATGCCTGCGGGAGGTCTGCCGGTCCCATGGATTCGGCGGCAATTCAGCGGAGGATACGCCGAATCCATGGGAGCAGGGACCTCCCACAGGCAAGCCACCGAAGGCAACCTGCCTGCCGTGCTTGGGGCGGCAAAAAAGCTAGAGCCTTCCCTGTAAGCAATATCGCATGCCCCTGAGTCACACAGGGCTTGCCTATGTGAACACTTAGTTGGTGGCAAGCTGGGGAGTAAATTTGCCTCCCTCTAGCCTGTTGTGCACTAAGTATCCTTGTGGACCAAGCTTCTACTCACTAAAAGTGATTTGTCATACTGCATTTTGAAACAGTATCTCAGAGTGGGGTAGATCAGAACACTATAGGAACTTTTAGTGCACAGCAACAGGGTCCACATGGACATACACAGTGCAACAGGCTAGTGCAAAGTAGCTTTACACCTCAGTTTGACGGGAACTACATGTTCATATAATAAACAAGCCCTTAGGAACTCTTCAAAATATTACCTCACACCCCAATAAAAGGATCCACATGAACCTCTTGCTGATAAGCCCAGCTAGCAACAATTTATTTCCCTAGTGTTGATAGACTCTCAGGGCAAACTTTTCAACCTTGCCTGTATAAAATTATGCCCCACAACCTATATTTACACACCCAAATAACTTGCCTGGTTTTCAGAGTTTCTGAGCACTATTAAAGTCAGTGGGAGCTGGAGGCACTTTTGAAAATTGGGGCACTTTACTTCAATGTCCTTTTGTCCTGGTAGGGGAGATTGAACTCATGAGTCCAAATTCAGCTCAGGCATAAATGAATGCAACCACTGGAAGTCAGTAGGACTTCAAGCCACTTTTACTGAGATGAATTTTTATGTACATGTATTGCACTGGTTTTGTGTATGAGTGAGTGGCAATGTGCTTTGGCAGCTGTCTACAAAGAAAGTGAGAGACCTGCTACTAATGCTGGCTAAAGGAGGTCTCCTACCATGTAAGTGGTAGCAACCTATGTTTGGGGAGTTAAAGGGCTAGGGATCTAATCTAATCTTGCCTTCCCTGTGTAATGTTTGTGTGGTTTCTACAGTATAGTAATTGTGTCTGTTGTCTGCAGCACATGAATTAGTTGCACGTTGTGTTGCTCGTTTTTTAATTGTGTGGCTTTGCTTCTGCAACAAAACAGCCAATGAGGCTGGAATCTGATTCTGACTGGAGGCATGGCCTAAAGATGTGCATTTTATATTTGGGAGGGTAGTGTGAGCTTTGACCTGAGGCCTGTGGAAAAAGTAGTTTAGTAGCTCTACGGCCATTTTGATGCAGGCAGCATTAGTTTTGGCTGAATCGGTGAAAGAATGTGTGATAGCATGGTGGTGACTTTCATCCCAAGTCTGCATCCAATATGAATGAATTAGTTTTTTTATTAAGAAGATTTTAGTTCTTTTGCTTGGGGATTATGGAAAATCTCTTCCTATATGGATGACTGGGTAAACAGTCAGTCACAACCTCTAGTAGATAAGCACTACTGAAGGAAACCTGGGAGCAGGCAGAAGTTTGGATCGGGCAATAAACTCTAGGCCAGAAGTTATGTTATTAGTTTGTGCTGTAATTATAGCTGGTTGGTGGGTGGCTGTTTGTGTTTTGTGTGTTGACTTTTTTCTTGTTTAGTTTTAAAATAGTTTTTTTACACAGTTTATAGAACCCTTTCCTGGTTTTTAATGAAATATTCCCACTTCTCACACAGAGATTTATAATTGTTTTTTAATTAAGAAGTCATCAATTTGCATTTGACAGGCCATTTTCTGCCTTGCTACAAACATGTTCTTGATTAAATTTCAGATATAGTCAATGCCCTGCAAATCAAGTAGCAATGTATTCTCCTTTCCATAATTCCACAGTAAGGATGACAGAATTGGTATCTGTCAATAATGTGTACTTAATATAGTGTACAAATCATTTTAACATTGAGTGGTGGAATTGTATAAAACTTCATCTGTATAAGCAGAGAAGATGTTGTTTGCCCCCTACACTGGCAGACATTAGAAACAAGTTAATTGGCATCTCAAAGGGATGTCCTTGCTACAGTCCTAGATGGAGTGGCGTTTTCTCCAGCTGTGAGATATATCTTGAAAAAAGACATTACGGGACGGTAAAGAGCAAAGGTGCAATACAATACTGAACAAAGAAGGAGAAACCCAACTTGCTGATGGAGTTTTTTCTTGTATGCTGATAAGTCAGAGCATCTTTGCGGAAGGAATGTGGGAGAGCGGTGTGTGTGAAAGAGAAACTTTCTGGATATGGTAGTGGACTCTGAAGCACCTTGGATGTCAAAAGAGTTGGGAAGATGTAACCAGAGAGGAAGGTGTTAAAAAAAAACCCAAGATCCTAGGACAGTGAAGACACAAGGGACCAGTAGGTGCCTGAGAATCTGCCCCGAAAAAGGATTGACAAGCTGAGAGACTGATAGGGAGAGTGAAGGTTCTCTCTCTCTCTCTCCGGGAATATGTAAAGTCTCTTTTATTCACTGTAACCTAGTTTAGTATTCCAGGGTAGTTAAGCATTTCAGCATATAATCTTCATGAGTAGCTATGTCATGCAAAACTACTTCTTGTTTGAATTCACTTTTCTTTTTCTAGTCTTAATAAATCTAGTTTTAATTTGACCAACTGGGGGACTTCAGTTAATTCTCTCCTACTGTCCCCATGAGAGGAAACAACCTTCAGACAAGAAAGTGTGGGAAGCCTCTCCACGCTCAGGTTCTTAGTCAGAGGGGCATACGCTGTTGTGTCATCGCCCCTGAGGTGTGCTGCTAGCAAGTTCTGGCAGATGCCTAAGGGCCACTGAGAAGACGGGCTTGCAAGTGACAGCAGGGATCAGAAATGTCTACTCACCAATGTTCTTTGCTCTATCCATCCTTGGATCCCTCAGTGCCCTTGTCTGCTTCTCAGTGCAATCATTCTCCTGATATAGTCTACAATAACCTCCTAAGTATTACTAATCAAATTTCATTCCTTACTGACAATGTTCTGTTCTATCTGATTGCCTCCAATTTAACACTCCCCACAACTCTTACAGCAATCAGTAGATTTGATGAATTCTCTGGGCTCAAAACCAGGGTGACTAGCACTGACCCGGCAGTAGTTTTACTAGGTCTCCCAAAAAAGGAAAATATGGGCTGAAAAACACAGAATTGATTTCACATTTGTTAACGGCAGCACCAGGTGAAATTGCAATGAACTGGAAACAAAGAGATGTTCTGTGTCTAGAAAAGTAGTTTGAAAGGATACTGGAAGTGTGGATAATGGAAAAGCTAACTGATGCCAGAAATAATTATACAACAGGCTTCTACACAGTATGGATACCCTTCTGTGACTTTATTGACAAAATCAGATGCAATCAATAGCCAGATCCAAAATAAAAAAAATTATTAATCTGTCACAGTTCTGTAAACATCAGAGAATTGATAGAATTTCCTGCTCTGCTGCTTAAGGAGATATATAAAAAAGATCATTAATCTCAGAAGTTTTGTGATGTGTAATATGGACATGTTTCATCTGTAGTCCTCTGCTGATGCTTTGTCCAGAACACTTTGTCTGAACACATTGTGATCCATCAGCTCTGGATGTGGATATATATTATAATTAGTTTTTCCTTTTCATTTTTTTTTAAAAAGTGATATGAAAAACTTAGTGAGGTCAAACCCAATTTATTTTTATGGGAAGATATGACTCAAAAATGCAAAGGCCCTGATACTGAACCAAAGTGGTAGATGGCATCACATTTAAACTACCTGCAAATAAAGGCATCGGGAAATTATCAGATCTAAATCATTACTTCCTACCTTAGCATCTATTAAAACACCCGAGGAATTGAATACAACATGTCTTAGTTCAGAGTCTATCATTTTAAAACTATCTATATATATATATAGCTTTTAATATATCAAAGTAGCACCGACAGAGCTGATTGGGAATTTGCTGATGGAATATTTTTCCACCAGAAAATCCAGATTTGATAAAAAGCTAAATGTTTTGCAGAAATGTGTTTATTTTGATTAAATTTCCTTTTATGGGGAAAAAAGAAGAAAAAACATTGTGATAAGGTCAAAACACTGTGTTTCAGTGGTTTTGGAACAGAATTTTTGATTTTTCACTTAGAAATTATTTCTTTTAAAGAAATTGAAACTATTTAAAAATGTCAAAATCAGAACAAAATGTTTTGATTTTTATTGAAATGAAAAGTTTTGAAAGTTCTAAAACAAAACAAAAAAATCATAATTTTCTCTTGTAGGAAGTTTTAAAAGATTTTGTTTTTCATAGTGGAATAGAAAAAAAAATCTTGTGGAATTTCCTGAGACACGGAAAATCCAGTTCCTATCTAGCACTATTCAGCAATGAAACTCCTCTATCCCTTTTTTGAACTCTAAATTCCATACCTATTAGGTTAATTTTAGGTTACCAAAACTTCATGAAAAAAAATTAAGACATTGCCATTACAAATGGATTATGAAGAGCTCACTTTACCCTACTTTCACAAATACCACATGGCCTGCAAGATTGATCTCCGGGTTCAAAACCTTATTCATAGACTTTAGCCACGGAAGGGACCGCGAGAGGTCATCGAGTCCAGTCCCCTGCCCTCATGGCAGGACCAAATACTGTCTAGACCATCCCTGATAGATATTTATCTAACCTACTCTTAAATATCTCCAGAGATAGAGATTTCACAACCTCCCTAGGCAATTTATTCCAGTGTTTAACCACCCTGACAGTTAGGAACTTTTTCCTAATGTCCAACCTAAACCTCCCTTGCTGCAGTTTAAGCCCATTGCTTCTTGCTCTATCCTTAGAGGCTAAGATGAACAAGTTTTCTCCCTCCTCCTTATGACACCCTGAAAACTGCTATCATGTCCCCTCTCCGTCTTCTCTTTTCCAAACTAAACAAACCCAATTCTTTCAGCCTTCCTTCATAGGTCATGTTCTCTAGACCTTTAATCATTCTTGTTGCTCTTCTCTGGACCCTCTCCAATTTCTCCACATCTTTCTTGAAATGTGGTGCCCAGAACTGGACACAATATTCCAGTTGAGGCCTAACCAGTGCAGAGTAGAGCTGAAGAATGACTTCTCGTGTCTTGCTCACAACACACCCGTTAATGCATCCCAGAATCATGTTTGCTTTTTTTGCAACAGCATCACACTGTTGACTCATATTTAGCTTGTGGTCCATTATAACCCCTATATCCCTTTCTGCCAAACTCCTTCCTAGACAGTCTCTTCCCATGCATGTAAACACTTGAATTCTGCAAACTGTAGTCAAAGTTTTGCCCCTGAAAAAAATGACCAGACTCTGGAAATCAGATAAAACTGTAATCCCTAAATCCAGATTTGCTTCTGTTAAAAATGTATTTTTTGGAGAAAGCAGGTCACTGCCATCCCAAAGGTCAATCTTTACACTTCTCTAATGTTTGAATACTCTGGCCCCATCTTGAACTCCCACTGTGGCCTCATACAACTTCTGCAGCACAAAGGGGATGTAAAGCTGCCCTGACAGGGTAGCTGAAGATTCCCCTTTCACAGGGAAATCTCCAGTTAATGTAGAACTGCCTATGTTGCTGGTCCCTCCCGACAGCATAGGGACATTTCAGGGGCAGGGTGGGGGATGCTGCGCACAGGAGATAGAGTAGTTGGAACTCCTAACCTTGCCCTGAGGTGGCATAACTAGCCAGTCCTGAGGCTGCTCTAAAGTGTAAGTGTGTGTGTGTGTGTGAGAGAGAGAGAGAGAGAGAGAGAGAGAGAGAGAGAAAGAGAGGGGGAGAGAGAGAGAGATCTAGGCCCTAGTCTGGAACACTGTAACCAATAAAATAAATCATCATATCAGACTACTATCTTAAATACTCTTTTTTAGTTCATTGGTAATAGGTATATGCATTGTTTTGATATCGCCCTTTCCAAGCTGGATAGATCAGGTAGCTTGCAATACTTTTATGGTCTCATTATTGTATGTTAAACTGCATATATTAAGTTCTGTTCATGTTTTAATGCTCCATCACATTTATCATGTAGAAAAACAATAATAACCTTCATTTCTGAAATGTGGCATGAGTGCTGCTCAGCTAAATTCAGTGTGGACTGCAGTTCCTGGCATGCCATGTTGTCAGTAACTATAACTGGGAATTCAGAATCTCTCTTTCTGTGATTCTGTCATGTTGGCTCTCCTTTTCCCTAGCACTTGATTGCATTAGCTGTTCAAATCCTCCAACAATAAGAATTCCTGGTCTCAATGTGGGCTGCTTAAATAGAATCTGTGACAGTAATACCTTCAGTGTCAGAAAGTATGTGAAGGATATCAGAGATAGATCTAATAGATATGGCACTTGTGATAGGCTAAGGCCCAGAGGTGATGCATTCAGCATTGCAGTGCCTAATGGATTTAGGAGACTAAGTCTCCTTTTCAAAAGGGATTTGGGCACATAGGAGCCAAAATCCTATTGAGAGGCAATGGGATTTAGGTTCCTTTGTGCTTAAATCAGTTTTGAAAATGAGACTTAGGTGCTACACCACTGAGTGAAGCAAGGTCTAAATTCCTCCTAAAAATCTGGGCCTAAGACCTTATATCCTTCATTTTTAATTAAATTATAGGTCCAGATTCACTGATGCACTCTGGCTGCTGTGAGCTGCTCTCCTAACACAGCCATAAACCCATTTGAACTGGCTGGCTAAACCATGTTAGCAGCTGCTTTGCACCGCCAGAGCATCACAGTTAATCTGGACAATGATTTACCATTATTAAGGGAAGAATGTCACAATGTCATCAACACTTAACAGTGGTGGAACAGGTGAGCTGGCTTAAGCATTCTCATAAGAAGAGATGTACAGGTCCAGTGGTTTACCCCTACCCAGGCAGTGGATACCATGTACATAATGCTTTAGCTGATGCCAAGGGTGCAGTGCCTTAATGTTTTGTATTTCACTGTGTAGGGGCTGCATTGTATATGTGGTGGTGCGTGGCCAAAAGTTTGGCTGCTCAACGCTTTCAAGATCCATTAGATTGAAATGAGAACTATTCAGTAATCAAATTGCTTTGTGTTTTAGGATAATGTATGATGTGTTTAAACACTTTTAAACAGTCCTCAATACTAATAACAGCCATCTAAGGTTTTTAGTGAGCATTGCAATATAGCCATCTGTAGGGGTGAAAGTCTTCCCCAAACATCCCTGTGAGTGCAATTGCCTTAGATTTCTAGGCCCCTTTTGCATTGACGCAGAATGCCAGTCACTGTGTCCTTTAGTTCTTCTTTTGACAAAGGACAAGTTGCCAGTGTTGCTTTAGATTCCATTTCAAAATAAGTCCAAATGAGGTCATAACATTAGGCCATAACTCTTACTGCTGCTTTCAGTCTAATTCTCCCATCGCTCCCATGTGACAGATTCCCACTTGCAGCTTCCCCTCTGCAACTTCTTTTGCTTTGTCACGATGCTCTTTGGATCTCTGCTGCAAGGCCACAGAACAGAAGTGTGTTTCTGGGACATTGGAGCACTGGGCCAGATTCTCAGCTGTGTCTTGCTCCCACACTGGGCACAGTGAGAGCAGCCAAAAGACTGATTGCAGCTCCTTATTCTGGGGCCAGCTCTAAACTGGCTCTGGCCCAAATTTGGGGGGGCTGTTATATCCTACTCCAGCTGATGATGGTTCCCAAGGAGCCAGGAATAGCCAGAACGCAGTGTACCCTGCCCCCAACACACACCCTCTGTGAGGTAGTGATGTTGCTTGTATGCCTGCTGCAGACTTCCCCATATTAGGGGAATCCTCAGCAAGGGAGGTGCAGCTGCTATCCTCTCGTTTTCAATGTCTGGAGTGCTGGAAAAGGAGTGGAGTGGGTCAGACGATGAGGCCAACTTATGTTGTTGTTGATTGCCTTGCTGAACCCCACAAACCAGTTTTCCCCCGTTCTGTATTTGTGCATTTGGTTTTTCTTCCCGAAGTGTAGAACCTTACACTTGTTTCTGTTGAATTTAATTTTGTTGTCTGTAGCCCAGTTCTCCAATTTATCAAGATCCCTCTGAATTTTAGCACCATCCTCGAAAGTATTGGGAACTTCCCCTAGCTTTGTGTCATTTGCAAACTTGATCAGTAGGCTCTCTATACCTACACCCAGGCAGGCCCGCCCAGGGGAGCAAGTGGGGCAATTTGCACCAGGCCCCAGGCCCCACAGGGGCCCTGTGACCCCTGGGCCAGCGGCGGTCCAGGTCTTCGGCGGCATTTTGGCGGCAGGGGACCCTTCAGTTGCTCCGGGTCTTCAGCGGCATTTTGGCAGTGGGGAGCCCTTCACTGCTGCCGAAGATGCAGAGCGACTGACAGGCCCCCCACCGCCGAAATGCCGCCGAAGATCCGGACTGCTGCCGGGTGAGTACAAGCACTGCAGCTCCCCCGCTTTGCGACAGGCCCCCTGAATCCTCTGGGTGGCCCTGCATCCAGGTAATTAATAAAGATGTTAAAAAAGTCAGACCCAGAACAGATCCCAGTGGAACCCCACTTGAGTTGTCCCTCCAATCTGACATCATTCTATTAAATGGTTACTCCTTGTTTGTGGTTGTTTAACCAGTTATGTATCCACTAAATGGCAGTTCCACCGAGCCTGCATTTCTCCAGCTTACTTATCAGAATGTCATGTGGGACTGTGCCAAAAGCCTTGCTGACGCCCAGGTATATTATGTCACCGCATCCCTCCATCCACCAAACCAGTTACCCTGTCAAAGGAGGAAATCAAGCTGGTTTGACATGATTTGTTCTTGATAAATCCATGCTGACTGCTCATGATAAATCCTTCATCCTCCAAGTATTTGTAAACTGAATGTTTTATACATTGCTCTAGTAGCTTCCCAGGTATTGAGGTCAGGCTGATTGGCCTATAGTTCCCCGGCTCCTCCTTTTGCCTCTTTTTAAAGGTGGGCACTATGTTAGCCCTTCTCCAGTCTTCCAGGACCTCTCCTGTCATCCATGAGTTTGTAAATATTATTGCCAGTGGTGCTGCGATTTCTTCAGTTAATTCATTCAAATTGGTCAGAAGATCTCTGATGTGTTCTTTAGTTATTCCAATCTGCATCCCTTCCCCTTTATTGTTCAGCATAAGTCATTAACACATTTCAGGGGACCATTCAAGGCCAAGTGGCCTGTTAACACCCCTGTAGTCATAGAGGGGAAAGGAGGGAAAACAAAAAATCTGGAGTGGGAGTTATTGAGTTATAGATGGTTGTAATGAGCCATAAATCCAGTGTATCTGTTTATTCCATGATTTTTAGTATCTAGCAAAGTTATGAATTTAAGCTCCAAGGCTTGTCTTTTGAAGGTGTTGTGTAGGCTTCCTTTGAGGACAAGGACTGAGAGCTCACATACAGAGAGAGCACTTTGTGAAAAGTGTCGCCCACAGGTGATAGGATGTTTCTGTCTTTTATAATTTTTTCTGTGTGAGCTCCTTACAGAGTGTAGTGATTGTCTAGTTTCACCCACACAGTTGTTGTTGGGCCATTTAATGCACTGGGTGAGGTACACCACATGTTGTGATAGGCATGTGTAGGACCCAGTGATCTTGATAGGTGTGTTATGAGGGGTGTTGATCATTGTAGCAGGAGATATGTCTGCAGGTTTTGCATCTGTTGTTCTGGCTTGGTCTGGTACCACTTTGAGTTGGTGTGTCCTGATCTTTGGGGAGCTTGCTTCTAATGAGCTTGGAGAGGTTGGGTGGTAGTTTGAAGGCCAGAAGAGGGGGTTCAGGAAGTGGAATAAGCACCTTAGTTACTTTTCCCTCATCTGAAAATGTCCGAAACAGCCAAAAAGCAGGAAAGAACTTGTATTATTACAAGCAAAGGAAAATCAATAACCACATGCTGAGATACATTTGTCTTCTTAGCATAGAACAAGCACATCTTCTGCTTCACTGATAGATTGGCAAACGTTCTTTGATATCTGTTCCCTGGTATTTTTATAAGTCTCAGTTCCCTTCATTGTTTGGTGCATCTTTGAGATGGGGTGTGCATGTGTTGACATGGAAACAATACACTCCATGCTCTTAAATAAGCCTGCTGGTTTTCATAACAAATAGAAAACTGGGGGTAATAGCATTAAGAATTGCAGCCGGCACCATAGAAAAACCTATGATGAAGGTGGATATCAGAATAATTCATACCTACAGCATAAATGAATTGGTGAATATTTTGCTCCATAGCATTTGGGTCAGATCCTTGCAACTGATGGTATAAGGAACATATATGAGTATGAATTGAAGAGCCTCTCTGTGAACATAGAACTCTCATCTTCACTAACTCTGGAATGAACATGATCAGCAGTATTCATTAGTCTTAGGTTATGTCTACACTACCCGCCACATCGGTGGGCTGCGATCAATCCAGCGGGGATTGATTTATCACGTCTAGTCTAGATGCAATAAATCGACCCCCAAGCGCTTTCCCATCGACTCCTGTACTCCATCGCTGCCAGAGGTGCAGGTGGAGTCAATGGGGGAGCGGCAGCAGTCTAAGTCTGAGTAGGTCTAAGTACGTCAACTTCAGCTATGTTATTCACGAAGCTGAAGTTGCATAACTTAGATCGACCCCCTCTCTAGTGTAGACCAGGGCCCAGTGACAGAACAAGCCTCCAGAAGAAAAGGGCCCATTATCAGTCTCAACACAGTTCTCCTCATTGCAAAGAAAGAGAAAATAAATAAGGAGGGAGAAGTGGACATTTCCCAGCAGTCTGGGAAGAATACTCCGGTGAATTTTGAATAGTATGTTGCTGTGCATAAGGTGAAACCCTTAAGGCAGTGCAAGACAGCATACATTTGGAAAGGCCACATAGCAACATTTCTTTAATGCAGTAGCTTGTTTGGTCATGGAACTTCTCAAATATTCTCTATCACATTAAGGTATTTTAGCCTCTGAAAATTCCCCCAAGCATTGGAGTGCCACAAACATATAATTGCAGATTTTTTATTCTTCCCTTACTTCTGAAAAAAAAATCTCTGTGTCTGTATTATATTACACGCACACATATTAATAATTGCATATTTTGCCAAGACTTGCAACAGTTTTGAAGGAGCTGTCCCAGCAGGACAGTGAGCCTGACAGAACAATGAAATGGTCCTAAAGTATCTTTGAGGCTAAGGGACTGTCATTACTTATGGACTGTACTATTGTCATGACAACATATTGATGTGACAAGGTTTGCATCATCTTGTAACACAACGTATGATTTTTCTGGTGGCTGCATCCAGACAGAAAAACACAGTTATTGCTCAAATTGTCAGAGCCATCATTCAGCTAGAAGAGGACATCAATTATGCAAATTTCATTTACGCATAGAGTTCCTGATACCTTTTGGGAAACTTTGAAGAGTATTCTACTCATAGGCAATTCTGCTTCTATCCTACGTGTTCCTGTAACCCCCTAGCCTATTAGGTAGTGCTAGGTGATATGAGTGAGGGTCCTGGATTCATAGGATGGGATGGTGTTGAGCTGGTGTGTGGCACTGTTTGTTTAGTGGTAACTGGATCTGCTGCAATCAAGCTGTACCATCAAAGCAGTGCCTCCAGCATTCCTGAAGATGTGTACTCAGCAGATGTCACCCTGCCTCCAAGAACAATTTCAATTAGAACTGGTTGGAAATTTTCCAGCAGAACATTTTTCCATCAGGAAAATGCCAATTTGTTGAAAGATAAATGTTTCACGGAAATGTGTCAATTTCAATGACATCTTGTTTTGGAAAAAAAAATGGAACGGAGCATTCTGATAAGATTGAAATGTTTTATTTTTATCTTTATGGAATGGAAGTTTTGATTTTTTTTCCATTTCCATTTTTACAATTTCCTACTATAAAATAGTCCAAATAATCCGTTTTATCAAAAAAAAAGGCTTTCAACTGGTCCATTTTTAAAAATTTCTTTATGTGGGAAATTTTTATTTCTTTTCATTCATGTCAGAATGGGGGGAAAAAACCTCTAATTCTGCAATTTCCTGTGCATGGAAATAGAGTTCCTGCCTAGCTCTACTTTTAATGCACAATATAAACAGTGCTCTAAGGATCCAAGAAACAACCCAAGAGGCAAATAGAAGAACTTAGTTCTGGAATCAGTCTTCCACATATTTTGCCTGCCCTTCCCCCAGATCCTGGTGGCCTCATAACGTGACCCTTATGGTATTTCTAGAACATACATACATAGCTAATGCTTCTGAGAGCCCTACTTTTCTTTGGGCCCAGTACCAGCAGATAAACTGCATCTTCCAGCCACACCTATGCATAAGGAACACTGTTAAATAGGGCTGTCGATTAATTGCAGTTAACTCATGCAATTAGCTAAACAAAATTAATCATGCTTAAAAAAATTAATCGCAGTCTTAATTGCACTGTTAAACAATTCTATACCAATTGAATTTTATTAAATATTTTGGATGTTTTTCTACATTTTCAAATATTGATTTCAGTTACAACACAGAAGACAAAGTGTACAGTGCTCACTTTATATTATTATTTTTGCTTACAAATATTTGCACTATGAACATGATAAACAAAAGAAATAGTAATTTTCAATTCACCTCATACAAGTACTGTAGTGCAATTTCTTCATCCTGAAATTACAATTTACAAATGTAGATTTTTTTGTTACATAACTGCACTCAAAAATAAAACAATGTAAAATGTTAGAGCATACAAGTCCATTCAGTCCTACTTCTTCTTCAGCCAATCGCTAAGACAAACACATTTGTTTACATTTATGGGAGATAATGCTGCCAGCTTCTTATTTACAATGTCACCTTTGCATGGCACTTTTGTAGCCGGCATTGCAAGGTATTTATGTGCCAGATATGCTAAACATTCATATGCCCCTTCACGCTTCAGCCACCATTCCAGAGGACATGCTTCCATGCTGATGATGCTTGTTAAAAATGTGTTAATTAAAATTGTACGTCTCCTGCTCTGTTTTACCTGCATTCTGCCATATATTTCATGTTCCAGCAGTCTCGGATGATGATCCAGCACATGTTGTTCATTTTAAGAACACTTTCCCTGCAGATTTGACAAAACACAAAGAAGGTACCAATGTGAGATTTCAAAAGGTAGCTACAGCATTTGACCCAAAGTTTAAGAATCTGAAGTGCCTTCCAAAATCTGAGAGGGATGAGGTGTGCAGCATGCTTTCAGAAGTCTTAAAAGAGCAACACTCTGATGTGGAAACTACAGAACCCAAACCACCAAAAAAGAAAATGAACCTTCTGCTGGTGGCATCTGACTCAGATGATGAAAATGAACATGCATTGGTCTGCACTGCTTTGGATCGTTATCGAGTAGAACCCGTCATCAGCATGGACCCATATCCCCTGGATTGGGGTTGAAGCATGAAGGGACATGGGAATCTTTAGCACATATGGCACGTAAATATCTTGCAACACCAGCTACAACAGTGCTATGCAAATGCCTGTTCTCACTTTCAGGTGACATTGTAAACAAGAAGCAGGCAGCATTATTTCCTGCAAATGGAAACAAACTTGTTTATCTGAGTGATTGGCTGACCAAGAAGGAGGACTGAGTGGACCTGTAGGCTCTAAAGTTTTACATTGGTTTATTTCTGAATGCAGTTATTTTTGTACATAAATCTACATTTGTAAGTTCAACTTTCATAATAAAGAGATTGCATTACAGTACTTGTATTAGGTGAATTGAAAAATATTATTTCTTTTGTTTTTTAACAGTGCAAATATTTGCAATAAAAATAAATACTGTATAGTGAGCACTGTACACTTTGCATGCTGTGTTGTAATTGAAATCAATATATTTGAAAATGTAGAAAACATCCACAAATATTTAAATAAATAGTATTCTATTATTAACACCACAATTAATTGTGATTAATTTTTTTTTAATTGCTTCACTGCTCTAGTGTTGAACAATAACAGGATTCCAACAGGTAACAGTGAGCTGAGTGCTTCTGATAAATATACAGCCTGTAGTAAGGTCCTTGGCAGACTGGGTGGCCTAGGGGTTAGCATCCACTTAGTTGTGGGGTAGTGGTAGGGGAGCCCGGGCCCACTCATTCCGCTGAGCTCTGACCCAGGGCCCTAGGAGGAGGGTTGGCAGTGTTGACCCCTGGGGGAGAGGGGAAGAGAGGGACTTATTGAGTTAGACTCCCTGGTTTGCTTCCTACCCCTGCTCCCGGTCCTAGAAAAGGAAAAATAGAAAGGAAACCAAACCATCAGGCCACAACCAGCTCAGCATGCAGTCCTGGTACTTCAGGGAGGCATCTCTAGCCCCATTTGTGAGGAGCCTGCAGAGGAGGTCTGTACTCCTCTCCAGCCATCTGACCTGGGTTGCTCCTTTTTCAACACTGTCTCTAGCTGGAGCATTCTCTCCAGGGTTGGAGGGGCAGGGTTAGCTGGGCCCCAGGCTGTCCTTTCATCCCTTCTACCCCAGTATGGGGTTCGCATATCCATCATATGGCCCAACATAGCTGTTCAGGGCATTTGAGTTTTGCACACCCAGGCTGTCCTTTCCCCTAGGGATTCTCTGAACCTAACTAAACAAACAGATGATTTGCAGCGTCATCTCCGGGCATACTTACAAAAGCAGCCACAGAGCAGAAGCTGGTCAATTGGGCGTCTCATTAGGTAGCCCAGTTTTAACTCCACACAGGAATTAAAACAGCACTCAGTGTCTGGACAGTGAATCCTCCTCTCTCAGCAGGCCAGGCAAAGTTTCCTTGGCTGGAGCAACGGATCAGGTTCAAGACTCAGAAGGCAATTTGCTTGTCTTCCCAGCCCTGCCGGTACTGGAGCTGGCTGGAGGACAAGCAGAAAAAGAGTGAGAGGTGAGTTCAGTCTCAGAAACTGTTCTGCTGTGTCCTTGCTTTCATGCTCAGTTTTCTCCCACCCCATTCTCTCACCCAGCATTGCTTAAAGGGTAGAAACAACAGGCTGAAAGACCAAATGTTTCATCTCTCAGTGATTCCTTTGTTCCGGTGTGGAGAGCTTCACTCCATAGCTAGGGACTAACCATGAAATGCCTCTCATAGAAGAAAGATGGATGTTCAGCCTTGCTATATTTTTACCCTGTTCTCCTTTATTACTCAGAGTGTTTCCATAGAAATAGGATCTGTGTTACGTGGGGATGAGTAATCAGCCCAGAAGAGCTCATCCATTTGAAACTATATCACAGCACCTCCATTATGTTGAAAGGTACCAGTCAGGTACTGGCCAATAAGGAGTATTTCCAAACAGAATATCATTGCACCAGCCAATGGTTTCCTAGGGGTGGTACTTCCAGAGTGACATTGTAGCATGGTGCAGACTCACCCCTGTGGCGCCTCCTGCTGTTCGTCCTTGCGAATTAGCTCTTTGACCCAGGAGAGCCCTCTGCAGGCCAGTGATCCACTTGCCATTGGCCCCCATGTCCCTCCCAGGACCCTGGTGCCCTTATCTCAGGGTTCTGCCTCCTGCAGTACCCCACAGTCTTACTGGGTTTCCCCACCCCAGGGGAACCCCCACCCCTAGCCCCACATCGCCTCAGTCATGGCTACTGCCAGTCTCTGTTTAGCCCCCGTGCCCTGGGGCGGACTGCAGTGTATCAGCCGATCATCACAGGCAACGGGGTTTGGACTGGCTGCCTTTACCTACCCTCCGGCTGCCCCCCCTGCAAGCCCAATACCTAGGAGGCCTAGAACTAGGCCCTGCAGCCTGGGGAGTTGCTGGCGTAGGGCTTCCCAGCTCCTACGGCCTTTCCCCAGCCCTGCCTCCCTCTAGGTCCCCTGAGTGAGTTCCCCAGCAGCCAGGCCTGTCTCCCTCTCAGGTCAGAGAGAGACTCCAACCTCTGGCTTCCCTGGCCACCTTATAAGGCCCAGTTGCTTAGTTTGGGGCCTGGCCCCACAGTCAGCTGGGGTTTTACTCCCTTGCCCAGCCCCAGCCCTCTGTAGGGCTTTGCCAACCCCTTCCTGGCTGGAGTGGTTGTTCACCCCCCTACAGACAGCCTAACATGTCTTACATAAACTGGGGCAGGGGCTGTCTTTTTCTTAAGGTTTGTATAATGCCTAGCACATTGGGGCTGGGACTGTTTGGTGCTACCACAATACAAATATTACAAGTCGGCACCATTAATCAGTTTGAGGGGGTTGGGCTGGGAGGTCAGACGTTGAACATGCTTCTGGGTAGGTAGCAAGTACTTCATTATTTCGAAGTATGTGAAGGTTTCTTATAACAAATACTCTCACTACCGACTGGTGTATCCTCCAGAAATGGATGCTAGTGGTCTTGTGCGATCTGCGTACGGCTCCGTTCAACCACTGCTGAGTAGCAGAGACATTTTGCTGGGAAGCAAAAGTTAGTAATGGAAGAAGAACCTAGTGGTGCTTCAGATTTGGGAACAGCAATTTTTTTTAGCTCTGCAGCAAGAGCCAAGGAAAGGTGAAGAGAGAAAGAGAAATCTGATGGCCTGAGGAACCAAGAGAGCTGGAAAGAAGGAGAGATAGGGCACAGGCAGTCTGAGGAGGAGACAGGACTGAGATAAGGAGCTGTATCTATCTAATACATATTCCTCTCCTAGTTCTATCTCCCTGAGCCTGTCAATGGAAACCTTATCCACCTCCAAGGGATACACAGTGTTGCAAAAAGCAGAATCCTGGTGACGTCAAGGTCATTCTTGTCTCATCAGCTACAAGGCAGTAGCCACTGTCCCTCTCCTTCTTTCACAGAGGCTGAGAAGGGAAGAACAAGTTGAGTGACAGGTAACATTTCTGTGATGTAGAACAGAATTCATTTGCTGCTTCTTTCTGACAAGGAGAGAACTTACATTTCCAGCTGCTCTTTATTCAATGTGACTCCTTCCTCCGCTGCAGAACCCAAAACAAACAGGGAGAGCAGCTTCTTCACGGAAAAGCAAAGATTATAAAACTGCCAGGCGATACTTCTTTACCCACCTTATAATAAACCAGAGGTATTCACTGCCAAGGGAAATCACTAAGGAAAATGGGTTATTTGGATATAAAAGGAGATCAGATAAACATATGAACAAGTGTATAAACAGCTTCACTAAGCCTAAAGTTTCAATCAAAGACTATATCACAAGGGATGATAATCCTCATGTTTCAGGGTCAGAAAGAAATTTCCTCTCCCCTTCCTTTCCCTAATATTGTAGCATTGCACATTTGTCAGGTGCATTATTGGTTTTATTTCTTTAGCCTCCCACTGAAGGAATATACAGTGGGTCGGATCCTCAGCTGTACTGAATTTACAATAAGCTCCTGCTTCTCTCTGCTCCTCTGTTGCTGAGTGGGCAAAGGCCAAAACAGCTCCCAGGATAACTTAGAGCAGACCGAGGGCAGCTCTAAATCATATTAGCTTCAGGAACCACTGGGGCAATTGCGGATTTGGTGAAAAGCCATGTATTCTGGTCCTTCCTTGGCATGCTGCTGTCGCCACACTGACCTGCCTGCTGTGTGGGTGTGGGGAGCAGGGTGGTGTCCCTTTCAGGCAGCTTTCAGGATGCTTTGCATCACGGAAACAGTGCAAGGCAGCTGGAGCCAGGGCTGAGAATCTGGCTCAGCCAGTGTATTAGCAGAAACAGAATAGCAGATTAAATTCACAAATGGGCTGCTCCAGTATGGAAACTCTTGTGTTCCTTTGAGTGATCAGATTAGCTAATAAGAACTCTGAGCCATTACTGAAATTAATGGAAATCACAGCTCAGAAAAAGATACACCACCACTGCAAAGTTAAATATACTTGTAATCCCAGAAAGAAACTTCAGTCGAAAACGGCTATAGTCTTAATACACACCTATTCCATTGGCGGCAGTTGATGGTTCATGCCTGGGAATGTAGAGGAGTGAGTTAATCCATCCGAATTCATGCCCTGCTCTCATGTTTTATCCCTTTAATTGCACTGCATAAATATAGATGAACTGCTACGTTTAAAATGCTGCAGTCTGTTGTTATGGCAACTGATGTTCTAAATATGATGCTTAAAAAAAGGAAAAGCTATATAGAAATAAGTGCATCATGTTGTTATAGCAACCATTTAATTCCAAGTAGTTATAAGATGGAGTTACAAGTATGTTAGGTATTGCTCTGAGCATCTCTTATTCTAAGAATGTGCAAGAGACAATCATGTGAAACTGTACTATATGTTGCTCAGAGTTTAACCTTATTGGAATTATAGGATGCTTTGTGTGTAAGTCAACCCTGGACCAGAAAATGCAAAGCCAAATAGAATGGTTTTATTTCCATTTTGTTAGACTGAAAAAGTTAAAAAAGCATACACAAACTCACCAGATTTTCTATACAAATTGTGAGATGCTCCCTGGAGCATCCTTTATTTTCTCATCCCTTTCTCACCTCCTGACAAGCCCAAATCTGTTCTCCCTCTTACCTCCTGGTTGTCTCTTTCATCACCACCCCTCAGTTCTCTTGCCCCTGAGAGTGACAATGTGTTTTGTGCAGGGCAGACGCAAAGTAAAATTTACAAGAACACTAACCTCTGAAGGGCTTTGTCCCAGCTCTTAAGAAATCAGGACTCTTGTCAGTTTCACTTTTCAAGTAGAATAAAACATTGGGAGAAGAATGCAAAGTTGTGAAGCAGTATTGTGTGAGTGCAGGACTGAGCTGGTAATTACACTTTAATATATAATGAGACATCCATCAATGCACATATGAATACCCTGAAAGCATCCCGGAGAACAACTAAGTGGTAAAGACCTATAAAGAGCACTCCTCAGTTATAAACATTGAGTCTGACATGCCTATGAGTTACAACTGTTTAAATCAAGAGTAACTCCCTTACAGTCAATGGAGTTACACCAGTTTAAAACAGGTGCAAGTCAGAGGAGAGTCAGGCCTGGTTTCTGTCATTATTTTGGGTTCCTACTGCTACACCAACATCAGGCAGTGACACCAGAACTAGCTAGTCCCCATTAAAAGGCAGATGCTTGCTTCAAAATTTCAGCCTTGATTATTATTTTTTGCAGGGCAGAATATTAGCCACTCAGTTTCTGTTCAGCAGGGGCAGCTCTATGTATTTTCCTGCCCCAAGCACGGCAGTCAGGCGGCTTTCGGCAGCACGCCTGTGGGAGGTCCGCTGGTAACGTGGATTCGGCTTACCCGCCGCTGAAACCGCGGGACCGGCAGACCTCCTGCAGGCGTGCCGCCGAAGACAGCCTGACTGCCGCCCTCACGGCGACTGGCAGGCTGCCCCCCGCAGCTTGTCCCCCAGGCACGCGCTTGGTGCACTGGTGCCTGGAGCCGCCCCTGCTGTTCAGTGTGCCTGATATGCACAAGTTTAGACTAAGGCAGGATCCCTGTGATCTTGGGCCCTGTGATGGGGTGTTCACCCCCACTTGCCCTGAAGGGGTTAATGTAGGCTAAGAAGAGGGCCAATTAACCTTACAGGCCACAGCTGGGAGGAATCAGGGGGTTTAAGTAATCGCCTGATTGAATAATGAGGGAGCCCAGCTGAGGAGGAACCAATTGGGCTGGGTTTATAAAGACAGGAGATTGGCAGCAGAATGGGGGCTGCAAAGTAGTCTGCAATCACTCCTTGGGAGATGTATTTTGGTGCTACAGAGCCAAAGTAGACTACAGTTACTCCTGAGAGGAGGGATTTGGGGGGTTGGTAAACCCAGAGAAGGGGTGGGGAGCCAGAAGGTTAGGAAGGGCTCAGGGAAAAGGCAATAAGGTCTAGAATGGAACAGACCTTGGCTGCTGTTTAGAAGGTCCCTGAACTGGAACTCGGAGTAGAGGGTGGGTCCGGGTCCCTCTATCAGCCACTCGGGAAGTGGTACCAGCCACGCAGTGAATGGGAAGACTGCCTGAGCCTGTTCAAAAGAAGAGACTTTGATATCCTGGAAGGGGAGGACATGTGATTTGGCTAGAGGACGAAGCCATGAACACAGAGTTTCTTGTCTCACTAAGAGCTAGGAAAAGAAGGCAGGGCATGTACCAAGAGGTGGAAAAGAGGCATTGGACCTGGAATCAGCTAATTCCCAGAGTAACCAGGTGGAGGTGCACTACTGGTGAGCCAACCCCATGACAGGCCCACCGTGAGAGGTGGCCTGAATTCAGCAGTGAATTAGTAGCAGAGTACCGGGCAGCAGCCCAGCACACAGCTCATTGGCTGCTGGGATGGATCTAGACGGCCTCCTTTGGGAAGGTTAAGGGCTATATTCAACTCTGGTGCAACTCCAGTGGCTTCAAGTTTCCATGTGAGCAGACAAGTTACACCAGTGGTGAATTCATTCCATTCCTCTCAGAAGTGGGGTGTGGAACAGCTGGGATTGTTACATAAAGATGTAGCGGCATGGCTGCAGTCAACTGGAAGCCAACTTCCACTTTGAAAGGCAGGGCTTTTGACTACAGGGAGCTGCCAAAATAATATAGTCAGTAAATATCAACCATCTGTGCCTTAATAAAAAGAACATGACAGCTAGAGAAGGGGGTAGTGTTAGGATGGGAGAAGTGTCTGTTGGGGAACTCCTGAAATTTTGGTGGATCTAAATCCTATGGAACGTCAAGCCACCATTACATGTGCCGAGGATCCTGAGATTTCATTGGAATGGTTATGGTTGACAGCTGCACATCAGGAGTGGATAGGTGAGCATCATAGAGTGGATGCTGCAGCTTTCCAAGCAGATGACATATACGGTGTGGTCTGTGAATAACGATCTCCCTCTTTAGTTTCTATGGAGCGCACATTTTCTGCAATTCCAGTGCAGAAGAACCGAAATGATCACCAGGACGGGGAGCTAGGGGCTAGGTTGGCCTCAGCTAGAGTTGGTGCATAAGATGCATTGCTCCAGGAGGCATTGTGAGTGAGACACACCCCAGTGAGTCACAGCTAGAGCTGCCTGACATCTTTCATTCTAAGGATTTTTTTCCCCCCAGAATGGGGGTTTGGGGTTTTTTTTTGACTAAACCCAAAACTTTTCTTTTGACAAAAGACTAAACTTTTTTATTTTTGTCAAAAAAAAATTGAGACCAACCCCTTTCTCCCCAACATTTCTCAACCGCTCTAATCACAATTCCTCCACTGATGCTTCCTTGCTCCTGTGGAGCAGTAAGGCCTTGTCCACACACAAGTGGTACCACTTTAACTATAGCGGTGTCCTTAAAGCAGTCTGCTGTCTTCCACCCCTGCCCCCGGTGGATGCAGTTATATCAGTATAAATGCCTTACACCGGGATAATTAATTCCTGTATGGGAAGGGGAATAAGCTATCCCAGTGTAAGGTTCCTTTATGGTGCTATAACTGCATCCCCACTAGAGCTTGTACTTGTATAACTATATTAACAGGAAAATCACACTTCTAACCCAAACAGTTGAATCAGTACAAAAACTCTGAGTAGAGAAGGCCTAAATCAGCAACAGATGGCCCAAAGCCAAGGTTCACCCATTCCCCACTCACTTGCTGTGCAGAGAGCGTATGCAGCAAGTAATCCTACTTAGTGCCATGTGCCTCGACCCAAGGTCTGGCTTGCTCATGTTAGGGCATAGGGGGATTCTTGCTCCCTTCTACTCCTTTGCAAAGGCAGGTAGATGTGAGTCTGAATCTCCAGCTATCATAGTAAAGCAGGGTGAGTGTATAATTAGCCGGAATACCATTTATGTTGTAAACTTAGAAAAAATAGTACAATGATTTCATTTTGTCTGTTCTAAGCAGGGTCTGTTCTCTCAGAGCTATTGAATATATTAAACCCCAACAAGACGCCTCTTCTCTCTAATCTGATTTGAAGGATTAGTTTCTGAAAACAAATGGGATATTATTTTGTCATAATGGGGTTCATTTTCCTATCACTGGGTTTGAAAGTAATTACAAAAATAAAAAATAAAGTATGTCCTAAATGGTTAATGATCCTCAGCAAGCAATCTGTCCAAAGAAGGAAAGATTTCTTTCCCAATCTGACAACTGATCTATATTCTTGTTCTACTTGGTTGGTGTTACCGGCTCCTCCCGATAATGCCTGTAGGGTTTCTAATAAACTTCACGGAAATGTCAAATTCTATTACTCACTGCACCAACACAGGGCTCAGTCCATCACTCAGACACATTTCTGTTATGTGCCAGGGGAGTGAGGCCTGAGTGCAGACTTTGGGATCAAGCCCAACGTTGATGGATGGACTAGAGGTTCTAGGGCAGATCTTCTGCTGTGGCCTAGGAGCACTTGGCACAGCAGGGGGGAATGACCCAAAGGTGCCTTGAAGCCACCTTTGAATATCCCCATCTGTGATCCGGGGACTACTCTGCCAGTTCCTTTCCTCTAGCTCTAGTTAGAGCAGCCTTCAAGCTGCTCTAACTTGTGTCAGCTGCCAGTGGCTCCAAGGGACCATTTTGACAACCGGGTTATCATTGGGGCTCAGGGATTAAGTCCCCTTGCCTCTGGCCATGCTCCCTGCACCAGGTCTGGGAGAGGGGGCATATAGGAGCCAGTACTCCGAGTCCATGCCAGCTGGGTGTCTCCCTGTGCAGTGGTGATTTTCCTTGTGGCCAGCTAGGATGGCTTTAGAGCTGCTTTGCACTGATGGATGATGCAAAGCCATCCCAATGCAGAGGAAGATCTGGCCCTATGGATATTTGGTAGGTCTTTGACGTCAGCAGACAGCCAATCCAGAAGCAAAATGGAGACTATTGTGAAGAGGTCCTTCTCCTTAAAAGGGGTTGAGTGTGGTGTTTCCACCTTCTTCCCATCCACTGCCACTCCAGTGGGAAACAGTTTTACTTTTTGTTACCTATCTCCTTTGGCATCCAAAAGAGTTTCCAAGGGTATGTTACAACATCTGAAATAAATGTGAGGGGACAGGTGGGAGAGGGAGAAGTTAGTCACAGCTACCTTCCTTCCAAAAAGAGACCATATAAAGTAAAAAGTTAAGTCCACAACGAGTTTAATAACATTCTCTACCTTCACATCAGGCTTCATTCTGCTCCCACTGATGCTGGTGGGCAAGCTCCCATTGACTTTGGTAGATGCAGGATCAGGAGCATCATTTGTAGCTCTCCAGCATGAAACTGGTGATTAATGTAAATGTGGCCTCACCAGAGAGGCTTGCTGAAAGAAGGGGGTATTAGCATGGAGCACCTCCCTTACCACACTCTAGATGGCTCTATGAAGAGCTGCTATTATGTTTTGTTCCACCGCAGCAACAGCTCCCGTTAGTGTTTTTGATGTGTTTGGTTATTAGGCTCTGGAGACCAGGAAGTGCATATTTGTGCTGTGTTCCTGATGTACGCAGTTCAGTCGCTACCCGTGTCACCCTCTCAGTCCCAGGGCAATGTGCTAAACACTCTATTAACAGATGGCTGTGACAGGATCAGAGAGAGACAACCGCCTGAAGTTCAGTAGCCCTAAGGGGTAGCAAATGGTCGCAGCAGGAAGGTATCAGTGGAGCTTTACTTTCCATGTGCAGCCTGCCTCTTCTCTTTTCAGGCTCCAAGTGAACTGCAGCCTCAGCAAATGCCTACTGCTCACAACAGGGGGCTTTCAGCTGTTAACGGAAGCCCTGCTTTGCAGGCGCAAGAATATTAAGAGCAGCAGTTAACTCTCAGCACTTCCCTTAGCAGCTTCACAGCAAGTGAAACCCAGTGAACAGAACTGGACAACATGTTGACACACATTCCTCATGTCTTCACATTTTGCTTGATCACTACTTTTTACACAAAATTAGGGATGAGCATAACCCCAAATCCCAGACCTGAAACACCCCCTGGGAGAGTCCTGCGCTCTTGGGCTCATCTTTATCCAAATCAATGTCCAGTTAGCAACAATACAACTGTATTTCTTCAGTCAATCTGAACCCTCCCTTTTAAACCTTGTGGATAATGCTGATATAGGCATCCTCCTCACCATTTGACTGGCAGGCTGGAGAATGCCAAGGTTCTACTCTGAACGCTAAGCCTGTTTCCTAAATGCAGTTCTCATGATTTTTCACACAACATGACATTCAACCCTTTTAACAGAACATTATAATCTACCTTGACAATGAAGCATTATGTTTTATCTTAGCAGCACTTCCAAGCATTAGTCTGTATGCCTGATGTACCGTATTGTTCTTTCCAAACAATGCTGTTATTTTCTTGCACTCCAATTTATTTTTCTGGCAAATGAGGAAGCACCTAGAACTCAGACAGCTTCCCATCCATGCAAGTGAAGCGGTCAGAGCAAGTACAAGGCACATAGGTATTCTAAGCAGGAGGGAAAAGGGGTGGTAGTATTACAGGAAATACATATTTTGAACAAAAAACAACTAACCAGTGCCTATGTTTTTAAAAGTAAGTAGTGATTTTGTGTTCCCAACATGAGATGGCTTAATGGAGCCCGATTGTCAGAAGAAAGGTGCTCAGCACTGTCAAATAATCCAGCTCCTTCAAGGTCTCTCAAACTGTGCACCCAAAACCAAGTAATTTATAGTCATATTTGAAAATATAGGCCTTGGAGAAGATTTCATAGTGTATCTCACTCAAAGATGTCTAATGACGTCTGTGTTTTGGATGAGAAATAAAACCAAGTGCCTGATCCTTTGTGGCCACTGAAGATCCCATTGTGCTTTTTGAAAGAAGAATGAGACCCATGTTCTGGCCAAATTCTATTTTGGGTAACTACATCGTGGTTGACTGAATTTCTCTTGCAATGTGATTGGAAACAACACTATAGAATTTCCTCTAGTTGTTGGTACAAACTGAAGATGAAACACTAACTCCTTCTGGAAAACCTGGAAAGAATTTGAGACAAATAAACAGAACCAAAAATCCAGTAAGCCAGAATGGTAAAATTTGGACAGGACACTTCCAAGACCTCTACAAACTCAGAAATCTCACATAAGAAAAAGGCAATATCGTTAGAAAAATAACTACACTTGGAAACACCATTAGGAACTACCACTGCCCCTTAAACACCATGAACTAGAGTAAAATCTCTACAAACTCAAGTCCAGGAAATCATGTGGTCCAGACAATATATCCAATGGCATTCTGAAACTTCGGCCTGAATGCATCCAGAAGGCCTTTCTAAAATTATTTAACCTAAATCTTTAATCCTTACATTTCCCTGAGAAGTGGTAAAATGGACTAAATTTCCCCCAAATGCACAAGTGGAGATGCTCTC
This sequence comes from Mauremys mutica, assembly GCF_020497125.1. Lineage (NCBI taxonomy): Eukaryota > Metazoa > Chordata > Testudines > Geoemydidae > Mauremys > Mauremys mutica. The sequence continues at coordinate 362,547,789 of NC_059072.1, read as the reverse complement.
AACCCAAATAATTCCAGGGATACCTGTGTTAGCTGCAACATGAGCAAACTTTTCTGTAGCATCCTCCACAAAAGGACCAGCAACAGCATAATTAATATCTGACCAGTAACAGCATAATTAATAAAAGCCAAACTAGTTTCCTCTCTGAGAAGTGAAGGATGGACCACATCTTAACCCAGTGGTCCCCAACCTTTTCGTCTGGCGGGCACCAGATGAAGGACTGTGGCGGTGGTGGAGCATCCGCTGAAATGCCGCCGAATTTCTGCGGCATTTCGGCGGCGACGCCTCTCGATGACGCCCCTTGCCGCCGACAAGCGACGTCATCGAGAGGTGTCACCACCGAAATGCTGCCAAAATTCGGCGGCATTTCGGCGGATGCTCCACCACCGGCCAGGACGTGGGCGCATTTAGATGCCCCCGTGGGCGCTATGGTGCCCACGGGCACCACATTGGGGACCCCTGTCTTAACCCTATGCATGAACATGTAAAAAACACAAAACCAGGAGGATATATTTGTCCACTTCATAGACTTTAAATAAGCTTTTGACTCAGTCTGGGTCCCAGGATGAACTTTGAAGTTCTACAAAGTTGGTGGGCAAACACAGCCACTTACCAATATGCATCCTCACCAGCATTTGACTGGCAGGCTAGAGAACACAAATGATCTACTCTAGACATTAAGCCTATTTCCTACATGCAGGAATACCAGTATCACATACCAATGCAATCACATGCAAGATAAAAATGAAGAAAATGCAAATGGAGGCCTACAAGCAAGAAAAGAGAGTAAAACAGGAATGCAAGCTTATTCCAAATCTCTTCAACCTATCCATCAATGACTTGTCAATCTTACTGGAACAACCTCCAGTCCCAGGATAAAATTCTTTCTCTATGCTGTGTGATAGACCCAGGCCAGTTGGGTACAGCAGAATAGCAGAAGGCAGATATACTGGCCACTGGATTAACAGTTTTCTGTTCCCTGACTGACCAGAGCAGGGGCTGCTCCAGGCTAATGAGAACACCTGACTCTAATTAACCTGTAAAGAGTCAGGTGAGGCCATTCAGTTAATGTGACCACCTGACTCTAATTAAGGCCCTGCTGTTACTATAAAAAGGGCTCACTCCAGTCAGGCAGGGGAGCCAGGGAGCCAGAGGAGAGGAAGTGCAGCTGAAGGGCTGGTTACTGAAGACACCCTAAAACATTGTTAAAGGAGCCCTAAGGTAAGGGTGAAGAAGGGAGAAGCAGGAGAGCTGTGGGGAAGTGGCCCAGGGAAATGTAGCAACTCTGGCAGTGAAAGGTTGGCTGCCAACAACTGCTACCATTAGGGTCCCTGGGCTGGAACCTGGAGTAGAGGGCGGGCCCGGGTTCCCCCCAACCCACCACTACAGGAACAGCTCCTGGAAGGGGAAGTCAGGTCCCTGTCAGGACAGGAGGCTGAACAGAGACTGTGGGAGTTCTCTCACCAACCTCCTTGTAGCCTATGATGAAAAGGGCTCAGTAGACTGTAACCCTGGCCCTAGAGAGAGAAGGGCTACGTGGAGGGTCACAGTGAGCCACTGAGGCTAAGCATAAACCGCCTAGAAGCGCAGGACCCACAGGAGCAAGGTCAGAGCTCTGCCACAGCTGATTATCTAGTTATAATATCACCCTGACTGAAATGGTCTTCAGAGGAACTTACGCTTTCTAGAAAGCTAATGGACCCTAGGGGTTAACGGGGGGGAAGCAAAAATCATGATGTCGCAGAAAAAGCATCAAAACACACTAAAAAATTTTTTGAGACTTTATTTTTTTTAGGAAGTTTTAACACATTTACAAATCACTGCCATGTAAATATCAGACATGTAATGATAGTCATTAGAAATCATTGCCATGTAAATATCAGACACAAAATGATAATCGTTACAATAGTGAGCTTTTTTTAAAGCAACATTTTACAGAAATATAAATCATCCAATCTCTGTATTTAACTGGGTGTTACCACACTGAGCCTCTTTAGGCTACACAGGCCACGTTGTTTCTGGTGATTTAATTAAACTGACTAAAACCTCGGATTACACAGGTTTATCAAACCAGGCATGCCTATCATTTTAATATTTTTTGAAAATGCACACCCGTGCTGGGGTGTTGTTTTTTTTGCAGGCAAATTTACTTAGTCTGAGTAGTGAATAAATGGTAACCAAATATCTAATCTTTTCACTACAAGAGACATTGAAATTGAAGACATACTAAACATTACATACCAAGGGCTCATAGTAAAAGCCAGAGGGAGCCTCAGTCTGGCTATGGAAGCATTATAAAAAAGGCTCTGTAACCCTATGCTGTAATCAAGTGTGATGGATCTGTTAAGCGGAGGACTATAGCTCTCAGCAGCTCCCTTCCCCACTGCACATCCCCTTTCCCTGGCCAGGTCAGATGAAGGATCCCGAACCATGAATTGGCTGGGCTCTGTTTTGGAAATGCTGGTTGCATGATGAGCCAGGAGCTGCAGAGAAGTTGGTGGCAGAAAAGATTCTCTAGGAACCATATGCAGAGCCATGTGACTATCAGGACTCATAGAAGACTTTTTACCAAAAAGTGACAAGGAAAAATGGTTCCTAACCCTGGGAGAAATGAGAGAGATGGCATAGTGCTGTGCAATAACCTGCCACTGGATCAAGTGCACCCAATGCCTAACTGGCCAGATGCATTCCAGGGTGGGATTGATCACAGCAGGAGATGGGACACCAGATGTGGTGGGCCAGTGCTCTGACTCAGTAGAGAGAATCCTCTTTCTTAGATGCCTGGCTGGTATGTCTTGCTCACATGCTCAAGGTCAAACAGGTGGATGATGGGAAGGAATTTCCCCCCAGGTCGGATTGGCTGGGACCTTGGGATTTTTTGGTTTGTTTTTGCCTTCCTCTGCAGCATGGAGAGTGAATTGCCTGCTAGGATCATCTGGGCATATCTTACCTGATGAATTTTCTGCCATCGCTGGGGCATCAAGCACTGGTGGGACTTTGAGTCTCTTCTGTTCTCTGCCCTTGACACACAATGGTTCAGTTTCCTGAGGACTAGGCTCAATAGATAGATGTCTGGGTGAAATGTAATGGCCTGTGCTATAAACGAGGTCAGGCAAGATTATCTACTGGTCCCTTCTGACCTTACATTCTATGAAACCTCTATAAAATCTATTAGATTTAAAAGATGTCATGGTAGTGACAACTTCCTTAGAAATATTACTGACTGTAAACTGTATGGAACTGTGTGCTTTTCTCCCCTGGGTTTGCTTGTTTATTGTAATGCACATTCTTTAGGCATTTGTTCATAAGTCGCTGATGGTCTCAAATCAGTTCCTAGTGGACGGGCATCCTTGTGATCCACCGTTTCAGGTGTCACTAGCTGGCGATCTAAACAGAGTGGACAAGCACTAAAAGAAACTCAGAGAGGATGAGAATTCAATATTCTCTCCTTCCTCTGCTGTGAAATAATTGCTGGTTAGATCCATGTATGGTGTGTGCAGTAATAATGAGTGTACCTGTCAGCACAAATGACCACTGCTTTTCCCTGCATTCTGCAACACAAGAGGGGAATTTCTGAATGGTAAACGTTATTGTTATTTTTAACAAGTTGCTTTCACAGCAAGCCTTGAATACTGTATGGGGGAGGAGAGATGTAGGGGACACATGATGGCAATGACAGATGCAAGGATTACAAGCTTATTTAATGTGCTAGCCAACAGTATAAAGAGCTCTGCCACTGCCGGTCTTCAGAGGGTGTCAGACCCTTGAGCCTGATGGGAATGAAAATTTGGGAATCTGACTGGTTGTTAATTTTCAAGAAACTCCCACTTCAGCTGCAACAACCTCAAGTGCCATATCTTGAGAACATCAGCTCTTTTAGCAGGTCATTAAGCCCAAGGAAACTCCTTAGCTGTTGATTGTCACAGTTTGATCATTTTTAGCATGGTTATGCTCCAAGAAGCTGTATGGCCGCATGGATTAATAACAGATTGCTGGTTCAAAGCCAGCTGGGGGTATAGATTGAGAGCTGGGTAGAAACTGAAAGTGGTTTTCGTTGGACACATGGCTTGTGGGTGACTTGGGGGGTTCAGTTCCTAGAGGACAGGTGTCAGCATCTCAAAAATCAACATTGCAATTGGCGCTTGTTGACTGTCTCAGCAGAGTGAACGAGGACTGAATCTTTTCCCCTTAGAGATGATCCCATAATAATAAAAAAATAATAATAATTGGAGATATACCAATCTCTTAGAACTGGAAGGGACCTTGAAAGGTCATCAGGTCAAGCCCCCTGCCTTCACTAGCAGGACCAAGTATTGATTTTTTGCCCCAGATCCCTAAGTGGCCCCATCAAGGATTGAACTCACAACCCTGGGTTTAGCAGGCCAATGCTCAAACCACTGAACTATCCCTCCACCATGGCAACAGTGTGGAGGCACATTCTCAGGGTGATATGGGAAGCTTCCACTACCTACACTGTACCTCTTTGGGGGATAAATAGAGGACCTTATTCTACAGGACTGACAGTTGGGTGCCTTTCAGCACTTAAATCCACTCCAATTTCTTTGTCAAAGTGTGGGTATGGTCTGAGAAGTAACTCTGTAAAATGACATCTGGGTGTTCCCTATTTATTCCCCTCTCAGTGGTTTCCATATAAAGCAGGAGTTCTCAAACTGGGAGTCAGGACCTCTCAGGGGGTCACAAGGTCATTACACGGGGGGTCGCGAGCTGAACCTCCACTCCAAACCCCATTTTGCCTCCAGCATTTATAATGGTGTTAAATATATAAAAAGGTGTTTTTAATTTATAAGAAGGGTCGCACGCAGAGGCTTGCTGTGTGAAAGGGGTCACCAGTACAAAAGTTTGAGAATCACTGAATAAAGCATGCTCTGTTTAAAGCTCAAAATAAGGCTTTTACCTGCCAGCAAGTACAAGCTCAAAGTGATATCTCACAATCAAGCTGTGTTCTTCCTGCTTCATACATCGCCACTAACAATAATGATTGTGACGTCAAAGGGGAGGGGGCGAGTGTTTTGCTGATGGATGTGGCAGCATGGAATACAGCTAACTTTTCCCTAACTGTAGTACCTACACTAGGGAGATTTTGTTTGTGTCAATAAACCAAGAGCTGTAACTAAGACAGCAGGAGCTAATGTATGTAGTACTGAAGGACTATTTTGATGCTCACTTTCCTGATTGTAACCTCACTTTAAATGAAACAAGCAAGAAAAAAATGCTTCCCCTATGCCACATTTAATTTAGGTATGGTTAGCCAGAGTGCAAGCCTCCTCTCTCATAGATGAAGTCTTTGTTGTCATGGTATTCTTGTGACCCATAATCAACGTGATTTATTCAAGGTGTCTGATTATTGGTTTGGGGGCGATTACAAAGGCACAACAAATGGCAGATGGCATACCTCTCACTGACTTTGTGCTTTGGAGAATCTCCTTCTGACACATGTATTTCCGAAATGAGGGTCCTGCACCATCATGACTTTTTTTGGCCATTTCTAAAATTCTTTTTAATGCTCCCTGTGATTTGTATTATAATTATTTGGAAGCTTGAAACAAATCTGTTCCTAAGAGGATGTGCAAGCACACTTGTGTGCTCCCCAAGAATTCTTCCTAAAGTGCTAGGTTTGCTGGCACTGATTTTTTTTGTTTTTCCTCAAATAAAAAAGAGCATTAAGTAAGATTTGTTTTGGAAAAAATAATTATATGGACTTTGCCAACTAATATAAGCTCTGATACTCCAAGCTGTTGAATGCTATACTGAACAGATTCCCATTGACTTCAATGAAGCTCAGGGCATGCACAGGGATCCACATGCATCCAACAATTTGCAGGATCAGAGTCATAATTTGGGGAGGCTTCATGTCGCAAGCCCTTACGTGATCAATGAAACTGTGCACATGAGTAAGAGCAGTGAGCATTTGCAGGTTCAGGGCCTCCCATTTTAAGATCTTCTGGGGACAGCCCATGTCTTCCTCTCTGTTCTGTGCAGCTGAAAGCACATTGCTGGTGCTCAATAGGTAATTAAAACAAGTATATAAGAAAATAAAATTAGGTCAAGTTTCAGGGCTTCCAGCCCTGGCACTGCACCTTTAAAGGAAAGACTTGCCGTCAAGTGCTTAAATAATGGAAAAAACTCAGAATTGCTCACGCTGCTTATAGTCGCCACATGTATGCTTCTGCTTAATTAGTTCACACTGTGAAGCGAATCAGGGCCAGGATTAAAGGGTGTCCATATCAGAGGTATGCGTGTGTATAGATTAGGGTGTGAAGGATAAGGAAAAGCAAAAAAATGAGATGTTCTAAATTAACATTCTCTGTTCAAAGTGTTCTGTCCAATTTAGCTAAATAGATAATCAAAGGTGAACTTCTTATTGCCTGCAATGGGAAACCTAAAAGGCCAGAAAGCATTCTATTAATTCAGAGTGTCCCTCTTCATAATGATTTCAATGAGCAACTTTCCTCGGTACAGGACAAAACAAGATATTGGCTAGGCACTGCCTAAAAGTGCTACGATGCCATGGGTTACTAGCTTATATGAAATGAGTTGATCTGCATATAGATAGAGTTGGTTGGATAATGGCCGAAGCAGAGAGAAGAGAAATGTCCATAGAAAAATTTGGTGTAAACAAAACCAAAAAAATTCAGTGCTGTTGAAATTTTTTGTGGAAAATTTGTTTTAATCAAAAAATCAAAATCCAAAGTATTTCAGCAGAAAACTGAAATATTTTGATTCTGAAATGCCAGCACAGTTATTCAGGCTTCCATTCCCTTTTATGGGCTGGTTGACCTGGTCAGACTACATTTCCGATGATGCACCACAGTCTTCCCATTGGTGAGGGGAGCTGGGCCACCGTGACTGTCACACAGCCACCATGGATCATGGAAGATGAAGTCTGGCTGAGGAGTCCAGTTGTTACCACCTTTGAAATGCAACTAACTAACTAACTAAAGCAGCAGCACCCCTCACACACACGGCAAGCCCACTGTAAACTCAACCCCTAACCACAAGGCAACTTCTCAACCTTCCTCCCTTCAACAGCCACTTAGAGTCTCTAGAGAGATAACACATATAGATAAGATTGATAATATCATTTTCTTACTTAAATGGGGAAGTGGGAACACTGCAGCATCTTTAGCTGGACACAGAAACTTTTAACTTTAGATATCCCAGTGTATTGTGATAATCACACAAATCTTTAGACCCACATAAAAAAACCCAGCAAATTAAATTATTTTTCTGGCAACTGGCAAATCTATTAAAAAAAAAACAACAACAGGGTCAAATACCGGCCAGGTGGTAACCCTGTGCCCAGCCCATAGAGGAAAATGGAAGCATGAAGCACCATGTTGGCGTTTCAGAATCAAAACAGTTTGGTTGTGGGACAAAATATTTCAAATGCTGATTTTATGTTGAAAAAAATCTATTTTTTTCCATGGAAAGCAGACACTTTTCACAAGGAATTTTGATTAATTGAAAACCATATTTTCTTTGAAAGTCAGTTATGGAAATTTTTTGATGACCAGCCCTACATCTAGCTTATTGTGGAAACAACACCACAACTGGCAGTAACTGGCACTTTTGTTGGCAGATTTAACACAGAGTCCTGGGGCTGTAAGGGATTTTGGCCTGATCCAGATTCCATTTTGGTTATTGCAAAGAACACATCTTGTGACCCCAAACCATCTCCCAGCTCTGGAGGCAGTTCCTCCAGGACAGACGGGATGGACAGCGGAAGAAACGACTGACAAGAGAAGGAGCAGCTTGCAGTGCTGTTCTGTACTTGCTCTGAGGGTAAACTAAGTGCTTCAGTCTCCAGTGCTGTCAGTTTAGTGCTCATAAAATAGGCTAAATGCACTTTACATCTTTTTTAAAGCAATAAGCATATGAAATGTGGCAGTGCAGAGTTTTAAACTAGTCAAATCTTTTGAATAACAACATCCTGCCTTCCAAAATCTCAGTCTTGTTTGCTTTATGCCACTGATTCATTCCTCTGACTTCTCGAAACAGTCATTCACATGAATGAAGGGCTGGGGAGGAATGAATGCTGGAGCTTAGCTCTTTGTTCACTTTCTGTATTCTGCATTCTCTTACTTAGTCTCTACTTAGGTGACAATCCTACTGACATCAAATGCGTATTTTGCCTGAGTAAGGACTTCTGGATTTGGTCTACTGAGTACTGTGACTGTGTCATCTATATAAACTGAAGCCATCCGTCATTGGTGAGGGCAGAATTGATGAAACTTGGTTGAAACCAACTGGTTGGCCTATAGCCCCCCTGGGGGTACAATTTACTATTGTAGGAAGTATTGTTAGTCTAAGGAGTGGAATCCTTTCTGCGGCAGTACAAAGCATTCCCTGAAAGTGGAAACAGTTGCTCTCGTTGGTGCTCTCGGCCCTCGCCCCATTTCCCCCCACCCTACATCCTGGTGGAAAAGTGAATGGGGCTGAGAGAGCACGGATGATGCAAGGGGAGAGCAGAGATAGTTTTTTGGGGGAACAGAGGGAGGCAGAGTGGAAGGAGAACTTCTGCAGCCCCTTGTCCTCCGTCCTGCTCGCTCCCCATCTGGCCCCGGTCAGCATTTTCTCCCTTAGAAGAGGGAAAACAGCAAATGGCATGAAGGGCTGGTTCCACAGCTCAGACTACCTGCTGGGGCCCAGCTACTTAAGATGATCATGTGGCTCAATCTCCATTCCAGCTGCTGCTGTGAGTACGCTTGGGGATGTCCCTGCAACTATTGTCTATTCCGTTGGGTGACAGAACCTTTGGGGGAAGAAAAGCCTAAGTGCTGCATTTGGATTCATATTAGACTCTGACAGCCTGGAATTTTGGCACAGGAGAGCTGTGTTGGACTATGTGTTTGCAAGGACCACTGTTACCATTGGCCTTGGATACCTGAAAACTAGAGCTGTTCCTACTTCACTACCTGCACTTTCCAGCCCCAAGCCTAAAGAAAGGGGGTGCTTTCAAAACTGGTATTTGAGGACAAAGCTCTGAGGCCTCAGGGAACAGGGGAATTTCTGGTGGCAGATGGGGGAGGTGTGAATTGGTAAACTGACAATTTTTTAGAGTTAACTTTTTCCTTGTACCTTTTTCCCACAGTAAAGCTTATCCTCCATAGTACTTTGAACTCAGAACTATTATTATTGGTGGCCTGACTATGGCTGTTTTACTGCTTTGCGCATGGTGTATTGCAATTATTCCCTGAGGCAAAGTGAACCCATCAAAAGAGCTGGTGCCACCACTAAGCACTTAGCCAATTTTAGTTGGCTACTAAATGGGTGATGTTGCAAAACAGGTTAGCACCATCCTGACTTACATATCTAGACAATGTCACAAGTACCCTTTAAAAGCTTGCAGCCGTTTTTGGAAACATGATGGTTGGGGTGAAGTTAGTCACCAGCCTTCTTGCCTCCCTATTGGCACAGAATTACATGTTTGCATGCACCTTGTTAGAGAGAGGGTTATTCTCTCAGGGAGTCATATTCCCCTGGGAGAAAGGCGGGATTAGCTTGCTCTTGTACCATTGTAGCGGGAATGATTGCCTCTGGATGGCACTATGCCATGGGGGGCAGGTTAGATATTGGTAATAGATAAGAGGGGGTGGATCTATCTTGAAACCTTGTCTGTGCACTAAGCATTCTGGTAGTACTTCAAAGTCACTTCTTAACTCATCTAAAAGGAAAACATCTCTCCTTTTTTTGTTTTATTTCAGCAGTGACCCTCCCCAGCTCTTTTAATGCATAGACTTATAGTAACAGCAGCATTTCCACATAAAAGTAGGCCCAATGTTGAAGCTGAGTTATTTGACAGTATCCTGTGAAATAATAAACATTATTTCATTGCCACATTTTGAAAGGGTAATTTAAAGAAACAGTGGCTCCTTTTACAAGAGACTCTCCGTCACAGTTCAAAAGCTCATCTGCCACTCTAAGCCTAAATTGTTTGGTATACTAGTGGAGATAGATCTGTCCCAAAGCGCCTTTGGGCAGAAGAAAACTCCGACTGAAAAGGTTGTGCCAGTTCACAACATGCCCTAATTCTTATGCTGAAAAGCTGCAATATGGAGAACAACATCCCTGTGGGATATTACTCTTTAAGGTCCAAGGAGCAAGAGTGCAGCAAAGGGCCCTGGGCTAACGGATTCACTAGAGCACCTGTATTTTCTTCTGTCCAAACACAGAAAGGTTTAAATATTCTTCTAGAGAAATTATTCCAAAGAAGAATGTGCAACGTCAGTGTGCAGTCAATATAGTGTTCACACAGCATATATACACACAGTTCCTGTGCACACTCACAATGATATACTCGTAGGTCAAAATCTTCCAATATAAATGCCTATAGTTAAGTGTCTGCATCCATACTTAGTCACCTAAATAAATGGCTTGACTTGCACCCAGCAGCTTCCATTGGGAGCCCAGTTCTTAAACATGGGTACCTTTAGCAGGACATTCAGCCTCCCAGATTGGCCCAAATACATGTAAATATTCATTTGGCATAGCTAAGGGCCGATTTCAGTGTCAAAAAGTAGGATTAAGGCATCTGTTTAGATCCTAGCATTTAAAAGTTGGACCAAAAAATGTACATTCAGTTCACTAGTGTACAGAAAGGCCTTCATGTCAGCAGACACCACTAATTGTTTCCACTTACTCCAGGTGTTTTAACAAAAAATCCCCAACTGTATATGTGTAGACCTCTCACATATCAGCATCATAGGGGAATAGAACCTAGACTGTTCAGTTTGAAGAACACAGCATCCAGCTTCTTTAGCTATAGGAGAGATCCCCTCTGGCTTATAGAATATAGCAGGATCTTCATCTTCTTGCCTCTGGAAGGCGTCAATAGACTAATATTATGCAGTATATTACATGATGTCTGGCCATCAGTTGGCAATAGCAGATGCAACAGAAACAACTGCCCAGTAAAATCCTTGTATTCTATAATGCAGTTCATTATTTGGGTGATTTTATTTCTCACTTGTACTTGTTGCTGGTTTTTTAGAATGCCTGAGGTGCAGCATTTTCAATCACCTGACCTCAGTAGCTTTTCCTCATTCTCACTTTGTCTTGTTCCACTTTTGCCAATTAAGTAAACTGTCTTTCTTTACATCCTGCCACCAAAATGGCACAGACACACAGTAAAGTTTTCATCTTGTTGCACCATAGCTACAGGCCTGGCTGCCCCAAGTGGCAAAAAAAAATCAAAAAAAAAATCCGCGATTGGCACTTAGGCGGCAATTCGAGAGGGACCGAGGGACCCGCCACCCAACTGTCGCTGAAGACATGGACGTGCCGCCCCTTCCCACTGGCCGCTCCAAGCACTTGCTTGGTGCGCTGGTGCCTGGAGCTGGCCCTGCATAGCTAAAAGCAGCTTGTTGTGCTTTTTACCTTAATGGCTATAATATAACGCTCCCTACTCTACAAGGGAGATGGTCCAAACAAAACTCGCAAACACTATTTATCACTTCTTCATGGTGTCACTCCTAAATATTGTCTCATTCCTCTGGAGTCAAAGGGCTAAATTTTCAAAACACAGCTTTGAAGATTGCACACACAAATTATAGCTTTGATCCTGCATCAGGTTCCACTAATGCAGGTCCCTGCACTGATGCAAAGTCCTATAACTCTGTGTCTGTACAGGGATCTGTACCAATAGGTCTCAATGCAGTAGTGAGGACCGGGTTATTGTGAGTGCCAGTCATATACTTATGCCTCTATCTATCTGGTTTTCCTGTGAAAATTGTGATTTGTACACACAACTTGCATCTTGAATTATGGAGAAGCTTTGAAAAATTGATGCAAAAGTTGTGTCCATGTTGTTCTTTCCAAATGTACCTACTTATAGTTTTCCAACATTGACCTGTAGTGTATGAAGGGTAAGAGCGGTAATGAAAACATCTGCCTTCTGTGACCCAGGGCTAAACACAGAAAAGGAGAGAAATCTGTTTTCTACAGCTCATGCAATGTCATGCTCAAGGCATCTCAAGGTGCAGCATATCATACAATAAATGATAACACATGTCTAGGAAAACAGCCTATTTAGACTGGGTCTCTGGAGACTTTGGTTCTGTTCCTGGCCCTGGTAAGCAGGGCCAGATTTAGGGGCAAGTGACTGCCTGGTGCGCTGGACTCGGGATGCTGTTTTTGTTGTTTGCAACAAAGGGGAAAATAGAATGTTTGAAGTAACATGTTTCAGGTATTCCATACATGGATTCATTTTTCACCAACCTCCTAAAATAATCTGGACCTTTGTAGAATCTCACGGAACATTCCAGAATTTCTGAGAACTACATTTTCTTCGAACCTCTTAGAATGTTGTCAGCCATGCCCTCGTGGGTATATAAGGGGCTGGGCATCTCCAGTCAATCAGTGAGATATGAGAATGAAGTGAAGTGAAGTGATAGCCCATCTGCGATATTGTGAACCTTGTTTTATTGTATAACTGTGAAAGTGTACTTGTGGTTTAAGACTTGAAGAGTGTAAGTAGCAACTAATAAAAGCATAGATACAGAAAACCAGTGCATTATTAACCATTATTCATGTAGAAACACAGCATTGGAGGAATGTGCTTGAGTGTCTGATCTCAATTACCCTCTTCTTTGCAAAGAATAATTTGGCTTTCCAGGGCTTGTCGGATAAGTTGTTCACTGAACATAATGGTAATTTCCTCGGTTTAGTAGAACTCCTTGGGAAATACGACGATGTCATGCATGAGCACCTACGTCAAGTAGTTCAAAAAGAAGCTATGGACTATTACTGAAACAAAACAATTCAAACAAATAAAACAGTTCAAAATAAATTGATTGACCTTATGGCAAGGAAGGTGCCTTATAACATATTGATGCGGCTCAGCAAAGCACTACACTGTAATAATGGACTGCACTCTCGACATTAGTCACAGTGAAAAGATGTCATTTACAGTAAGATTTGTTGATGACAGGGATGGCTGTTTCCAAGTAAAAGAACACTTTATCTGTTTCTGGTCTGTGGATGACTTTATTGGAAAAGGCCTAACAAAACTGTTTATGAACATTTTGAATGAGAATAAAATATCTTCAGGACTGCTGCAGCTAAGGCTACAACAATGGCACGAACATGAAGGAAGAAACAGTGGTGTCCAGGCAAGGATCCTTGTCTTGAATCCAAGAGCTTTCTTCGTGTCTTGTGGCTGCCATTCCCTCAACCTGGTTTTGTCAGATGCAGCGTCAATCTTTTTTAGCTTCAGTATCTCTCTTTGGAGTATGGGAAAGAACATATGTCCTGCTTTCAGCATCAGTTATCATGTGGAAGATCCTCATGGACAATGTTACAAATCTGACCATGCAGCCGCTAAGTGACACTTGCTGGGAGAGCTGCATTGACAGCATAGGGCCAGTGAAGCACCAAGTGACTGAGGTTTATGATGGCCTGATGGAATGGGCACAGTTGAGTAAAGCCAAGGCCAGAACTGACACAAACTGCAAAGCCTGGCAAACCAGATCACTGACTTCAAATTTCTGGTGTCAGTTGTAGTTTGGCACAATATCCTGTTCCAAGTAAACACTGTAAGCAAGGAAGTACAAACTGAGTTGATGGACATTATGACCACTACTACTTTGATGAAAAGCTGCCTTGATTTCGTTATGGCCTTCAGAGACAATGGATTTGAAAATGCCATCACCACTGACAAAGAAATGGTGGAAAACTTAGAAGTTGAGCCTGTCTTCAAGGAAACTTGTATTCGTCCGAAGAAGAAACAGTTTGGTTATGAGGGAAGAGATGAAGTGATGGAAAGCTCAGAAGAAGAATTCAAGAGGGAGTTTTTTTACTCGCCCATTGACACTGCATGAGTGTCCATTGAAGAAAGGTTTGGACAAATGAAGCACCATGAAAAGAACTGGGTTTTTTTGTATGACCTTAGTAAGCTGCCAGAGGACAGGAAAACACTCTTGAACAATTGTACACACCTTCACTGGATACTGACACACAGGGAATGTTCAGACATCAATGAAGATGACCTCCATGTCAAAAATGGACAACATCCATCACATTTTGCCACATGGGAAGCATTTTCCACTCCAAGTTCTCCAATTCATTCATGATGCAGAGCTGAAGGACACTTTTCCTAATAAGCAGATAGCTTTGAGGATTCTGCTCATGCTGCCGGTCACAGTCGCGAGTGGTGAGCACAGCTTTTCGAAGCTCACGCTCATTAAAACATATCTTCAACTGACAATGGCTGATGAGAGATTGACATCACTTGCTCTTTTATCGCTTGAAAATGCCATTGGACATTGGATCTCTCTGATGCTGTGCTTCAATTTGCGAGGGCAAAGGCGAGAAAAGCGACCTTTTGAACTAAGGACTAGGGGTAATATTCTAAGGCTGTCACCTGATGTAACACTATTTAATACTGGTCCACCCAATGCTGGTGCAGTTCAATTTCTTGATGTTACTACATTTCAGTTATTCTTAAATTTAAAAAGGTTTTATAATCTCAGAGGAAATTATTTTTATTTGCGTATATGTGGCATTAATAAATACAGATTTACAGATCTTAGCATGCAAATTTCTTGTCTTATATGACAGAGATAAACCATGCATGCAAATTGTGCTTCAAAGTCGTGAAATGAGCTACAAAGGCAATACAAAAATAAGATAGTTAGAAGTTTAACAAATGGAGAAGGGTGCCAAAGATGCTTCTTGCCTGGGGTGCCATTTGGTCTAAGGCCGGCCCTGCTGGCAGTGCCCTGCTGGGTGACCTTGAGCAAGGTAAGAGCAAGAGCAAGACTTTGCCTCTTTGTGCTTCAATTTCACCATCTGCAAAATGGGGATAATGATACTGACCTCCTTTGTAAAGTGCTTTGAGATCTATGGGTGAAAAGTGCTAGATGAGCTTAATAATAACCATACATGTATGGCACACAAATTGAAGTTTGCTGAAGGGTTTGATTGCTATTAATTTAAGCAAACGTACTTGACTCTACAATTCCCTCTTCCACCACCTCTCCTCTGTTTGTCTCATCAGAATCCTAGACCATATGTCTCTGGGGTACAGACTGTTTTTGTGGTACTTGTTAGTACAGTGCCCAGCACCATGAGGCCTTCAGTACTGCTGCTAGCACAATATAAATCATCTGATGTTCCTATTTTAAAGAGAGAAAATGCGGGGGGTGGGGGGACACGGAATAAAAGCAAAATACCTGAGTGATTAAGTTTCCTCAACAAAGATTTTAAGCCTCTCTCTTTGGAATGGTTTAGGCTGATGACTCCTGAATATAGTCATCACTCTCATGCAAATTGTGGACAGAGTAGCTTCACTGTGCTGTCACACAGGGAGCAGGGTTCTGTGGTCTGCTAAAAAAAACGTTGTTGATGCTAAATGAATGCATGTGACTTTTAAAGCTTTCTGACTTCAATTTTGTAAAGCCTGAACGTGGATGGGCACCTTGCTAATGCATGTGATACACAGCAGGTTTAAAGCAAACGTAAGGAAGTATTTCTTCATAAGGCAGTCAACCTGTGGAACTCTTTGCCAGAGGATGTTGTGAAGATCAGGACTATAACAGGGTTCAAAAAAGAACTAGATAAGTTCATGGAGGATAGATCCATTGATGGCTATTAGCCAGGATGGGCAGGGATGCAAAACCATGCTCTGAAGTGTCCATAGCCCCTTTTTCCCAGAAGCTGGGAATGGGCAACGGGATGGATCACTTGATGATTGTCTGTTCTGTTCATTCCCTCTGAAGCACCTGGCATTGGTCACTGTGAGAAGACAGATACTGGGCTAGATGGACCTTTGGCCTGACCTAGTATGGCTGTTCTTATGTTCTTCTGATTGGCACCCCAGGCTACAGATTGTGACAGGACTGCTGCTTGCTGAGCACCCACTCCTGGCCAGGACTGTCTCTACAGTCTCCTCATGACTGTTTTACCTCTCTTCGGGGCCCTTTGAGAACTCACAGAGGCTATCTCTGGTTAACGATATCCCTGCCTGGGGTGAGTTTAATACCAGAACCAGTTTGCAACAACCCCAGAATCCCAAAGTAAAGTCCATACTTACCTCTGGCATTTTCTGTCAGCCCAAGGACTCTTCTTCCATCTCAGTCTGACCTCCCAGCCAGTCTTCCCAACTCTCTTGCTGGGGCTCTGAAGTTCAGCTCCAACATAGTCATGGTTTCCCATCCCTCGGGAGCCTCCTCCTTACTGGGTTTTATCCTCCAAGCTCCCCAGTATCATAGCCCTGAGCCTCCACATAATTGCAACACCCGGGGTATCTCCCTTCTTCCTTTTACTGGAGCCATTTTTCTGCTCCTTATAGGGAATTGCCTGATTCCCTTCACAAGGGGCTCATTTCATAATCAGGGTTGGCTTAGCCAGGAGAACGCCACCCCCCAGTACTTCAAATAGTATGAGAAAAGTCACCCTCTTACTCAGAGTTAGATGCTTTTCAGTTATCTGTGTCTAGGAATTGGGGGGAAGTGTGGCAATTTTTTTCCACAGTGGGTGAAGTTCTTTTCAGCTTCACGTGGGGCCCAATTTGAAACCGTTCGAAATCAAAGGAAATACTCCCATTGATTCCCATAGTTATGGGATCAGACCCATAAGGCACAAATAGTTGAACAGGTTTTCCTCAAACTTTTTCCAACAAAACATCACCTGTCAGCTGAGACTGAGCATGAAAAATATTCATCCTCAAAAGCAACTCTTTCAGAAAGTTCTAAGCAAATGAAAGCAGGGGGTAGAAATGGAAACACTTGCAACTGTAAGTCTAGCACTTGAGTGCATGCAGACACTATAATTTCTGCCTTAAGAGATTTAGGTATTAGGTACTCCAGTGCTGTGTGTCTTTATTTTGCTAACCCACTTTGCAAAACTATCAATTTTCAATTCATCTTTCTGAATACAAGAAATTCAATTTCTCCCAGTGGCCATACTTTCACAGGGAAAAGTGATGGTCTGTGTTTGGCATGCTGCACATTTTCAAAAACTAATTCTGATGAACATTTGACATTCTTTCATGGGGGAAAAAACCACATGAACAGGTGGTAAAATGAACTAATGAAGTCTATTCTGCTCATCTTGTGAAAGCTGCCCTAGGCTGGTTTCTAAGGATCAACGTGTCTGCCAGGTCTACCAATTTAGTAATTTTGTTTTGAAATTTACTTCTGTATAGATTGTTGTAGATACGGGCGAAATTGCCTCTAAGAACTAATGCACTGAAAGCAAATGAAAAGAGATTAGATCTATTTTCCCACACTTTCCCCATCCCTTTTTGTTTGAGGAGCACAGACACCTACGAGTCTGTGATTTTCATTATTACAAACAATGTCTGGAATGATAAACACCTACTGGTTCTAATGACTTGCAACTTTTGGCAGGATCTTAAGGGATTTTAAAACAATCCTTAATCCCTTGCAGCTGTGACTGAATGTAGACCAAAAGAATTGAGATTCCATCTGCATCCTTTCACTTTAAAGATAATCAGTTGGTGGTGGTGATCATGATATTGTTTTAAAATGGGGGAAAATTAGCTTTAATTTAATACACTGATTGCATCTTGGCTTTCAGAGATTCCTATTGCAGCTACTATTTACTCACCCCTTTGCCCAATGAGGGAGAGCAATGGCATATTGGCCAGTGCAATGAATCTGTAACTTTCCACATGGGATACATTAACACAGCAAAAAAAGACCCACTGCAGTGAATCTCAGAGCCTGGGTCAATTGACTCAAACTTGTGCTGCATGGCTCAAAATAGCAGTGTAGACAGGCTGATGGCTCAGGGTGGAGCTCAGGCTCTGAAACCTGATGGGTGGGAAAGGTCTCAGAGCCCAGGCTCCAGTTCCAGCCTGAGCCCAAACATCTACATGGCTATTTAGCCCTACAAGCCCAAATCACTTGCCCTGGGCTCTGAGACTTGCTGGTGCAGGTAGGCAGGTTTGTTTTTTGCTATGTAGGTGTATCCTTAGGGACCAAAAGGCACTTTGGTTTAATGACTCAGGAAGAACAGGACCTTTAACAGTGCCCACTCCCACTCTGCTACTGCACTGTGTTAGGTATGGATGAAGCTAGAACCATCTGTCAGGTTTTATAGCTATAGGGTCTGGTGGCCCTGGTTTATCACTATAATTGCCTCTCTGTTTTCTCTTATTCATAAAGGGCCCGATTCATGGGTGTATTTAAGTACGTATTTTATTTTAAGTATGCGTTTAAGTACTTTCCTGAGTTGGGGGTCAAAAAGGACCCATAAGAAGAGCACAGGTAAATGCACACATAGTCCTTGCTCAAAGGAACCTACAGCAGTTACAATAAACACAATCATTACACAGGCCTTTTAAAAATATTTATAACACCTCAGGGCAACAGCCATTATGACTGGGCTCTTTTGAAATCATTACCCTATTATTTCCTGTATCCCATATACTCAAACTCCCACCAAAGCTTGCTCTGAGGTAAACATTGTTTTATTAAAGTGCCCTTTATAACCAGATGCTGAGCATTAGAGGAAGCAAGAACTTTCCATTCAGAGTAAAAAGGTGTAGTAACTAATGCAAGCATTTTATAATCTGGATTTTATTCCAGTTACTAGGAAATAAAATATGATTTAGGGAACAACATCTTTATAGCAGAGAGAAACAAGGTCTCTCTCACCCTGTCTGCTTTACCCATTTATAATCTAAAGCACAAACCTAGACAGGGATAACCTAGATGCAAGAGATAAAAAAACAATCCCCAGTCAATCAAGTTTAGGAGCTTTTCCCAGTCAATGCTTCCAATTAACCGTGAGAAACCACCAGGTGCAAACCCTTGTGATTGGGGGTGGGAGGGAGAGGATAACCGTCAACACCTGGAGCAAATTAATCTCTTATATATAATTAACATGCCAAAAATATTGTGAGAACAAACACAAAGGAACAACAAGAGCACAGAACAGATTAATTGAAAGAGGATTGCATGGCAGTGAAATTCAGAGTCTTTCCTCCATATGAAATTTGAGTCTAGATGTATAGTGACCAAAAGTCTTTACTGCATGATACAGTTCATAACAGCTTTCCTGTGGCCTGTATGAATCAGCACCACAAATGGGTGCTTTTGGGAGCTACCATGACTTATTTTCCCCCCCCCCTCAAGAAGAAGCCAAGCCAAGTAGAGCCCACTAGTAGTGTGTATTTGAAGCCCCGTGAGGATCACAGCCCCAGTCAAGTTGTGATCATGTTTTGAACATCTGCACAATCTAGGAGTTTAATTTTGGCTCAAGTGGGTAGAGCTTCCTTTGTGGGAGGAGCTAAGTAAAGCACCACTACTTTTCCCTCCTCCATTTGACCGCCTGAGTTCAGTGGCCTTTGTGAATGGTGTTGTCAATCTCAGCACAGCTCTTTGCACTGAAGGACCCCTCTGTCCCTGGCCAGTGATCCCACCCAGTCTGGGCTTGATACATTTTAGTGGGCAAAAAGTGCACTGGCTCCACCTGTGAGGTGTTTTTGTCTAGAGCGGCCTTTCACCAGCATTAAATACACTATGGAATAAATGAGCACAAATAAATGGATACATTGTGAGAAAAATTCAATGCATACATTCTAGCTGCATATACACCTACCTACATAGCCACCTGTATACTGACACACCCACCATGCCCCAGCAGGTGGAGCCAGATTGGCTGGCTGTGTGTGACAGTGAGGGACAGACCCACGGAATTGTTTGCACGTTCTGTTTGTTTGAAGTACTAACAAGGGATGTGCTGTTGGATCATGATGCGGTGTCAAGTCATGTTATGCCGGGACAGATGTGAAAAGACAGCTTCTATTATAAAGTGCCACTTCTTTATCTCTTTCACATACTGTCATCTCTGGCAATTAATGCTGCGCTTCGTAGGCTCTGACTTCCCTTTGGGCCTCCTGCAGAAACTGAGCTGTGTAAAACTCTGAAGGGGATGGGGAAACCCTCTGCACTCCACTCCACTGCCACAGCCCCTTTAAGTCAGTAATAGGGGTTTCTATGCTGCTCGGATGCTTTCCTTGTAGCTGTGGAGTCAAGCTTTCCCTGGCCCCTTCTGGCCTCTGCCCACATGGCTGCTCACTTTCTCACCTTGCTCTCTTCTTGGCTTGGCTCTATGCCCTTTCGGGCATTTGCAGCCGGATCTTTCCTTTACTACTATTGTCTCTGTCCTTGATGGCTGTCATAGAAGCTCCTTGGCAATTCTCACTTCATTGGTGTTACTATCACCAAGCATTCTCCCGCACTCAAGAGCAGGGGTAGGCAACCTATGGCACGTGTGCCAAAGGCGGCACATGAGCTGATTTTCAGTAGCACTCACACGGCTTGGGTCCTGGCCACCAGTCCAGGGGACTCTGCATTTTAATTTAATTTTAAATGAAGCTTCTTAAACATTTTAAAATCCTTATTTACTTTACATACAACAATAGTTTAGTTATATATTATAGACTTATAGAGCGAGACCTTTTAAAAACATTAAAATGTATTACTGGCACGCAAAACCTTAAATTAGAGTGAATAAATGAAGACTCGGCACAGCACTTCTGAAAGGTTGCCGACCCCTGCTTTAGAGGCAGCCAGAGTGGATGGCACTGTGCTTCTCCAGCAGCGGAATCTCCACACCACTGTAGGAGGTGCAGGCAGCAGACTTTTCCCTCACCTCCTGCAGCAGAATATTGCTGCCAGCACCTTATTGGGGCAGTAGGCAGTGGCCCAATCTCCACACCTTTTGGAAGGGCTGACAGGCAGTGGCAACATCTCCTCTTCCCCCAAATGACAGCAGGGCCTGGCAAGATTCCAGAATCAAAAGGAAAGTCCCAGGGCTCAAGAAAACAGATGGAAAAGTTACTAATCCTCAAACTGTCCCATGCAGGTGGGTTTTCATTTCCTGCTTCTGCTGAGTCCCTGCTCAGCTCAGGATGCCTGCACTGCTCGTGATCTCATTGATGCAACTCCCTCCTTCAGTGGTTTTTGGTGAATTTTTTTTAGGATTAATGTTTCTCTCACTCTACACATACTTAGTCCTGGCATGAGTGCAGGGGACTGGACTAGATGACCTCTCAAGGTCCCTTCCAGTTCTATGATTCTCTGATTTCCTTAAGCTGGCCCTTGTAATAAACTGTCATATTTTCTAGTTGATCTTACCCTAAGCCCTTGGAAAATAAGGAAAATAAGAGAAATGATAGTTTTCTCTTCACAGTGTATTATCTGGGAAGTAGAAGGATCGGTTTTGCTAAACTGTGCAGTCTCAATGCTTGTTCAGCATTGTGACTGTGGGCCATGTTTCTCCACCTCCACTCAGGGCTCTCTTTGTTCCAAGAGACCTCTTTTGTATGAGACCACCGCTCTAGCCAAAGCCCTCCTGTGACTTTCCTGAGGAGTTCAAACCACTTCATTCCACCTTCCTCTCCAAGGCTCCACATTCCTTCATTCAAGAGCATTCAGGCACCAGCTGTCACACCCCAGATCAAACAAATGACAGTTTCAATTAAAGATGATGCTGATTGTTTAAGAAAAGCAGTGAGAACAAACATATAAAAACAAAGAAAAGAACTGCATTTATCTTGCTAGGTACAGGCTGTGAAAAGCCTCACTTATATGCAGGGGCGGTGTTGGGAATAGAATGTGAAATGCTGAGATTGTTTAGGCTTCTGGGACGAGCCGATAACGCTGGGAATTGTGTATAAAGGGCTGGCCTTGAGCGGCCAGCTAATTGTAAATAGGATGATAAGTCAAACAGGTGTTAGGATGATAATTACCCTATGGGGTTACAGCTGCGGCTGTGTTAATTTTGTTAACCAATTAGCAACTGTCTGATTGCTGGCCATAATGGGATATAAGAGCATGCTGGAAATGAATAAAGAACTCTCTGCTTATGATCACATGGGTTGTCAGACTCTGTCCCTGCTCCTCTGCGATGCAACAAATGGTGACCCCGACGTGATTGAATGAGGACAGTGTTGGTGGCCTGAACTGAAAGGAGGAAAAGGAGGCGCACCTGAGTCTCAGTGTCGAGCGGCTAGGAGCCGCAGGGCGTCCGAAAAGAGGGGCGCACCTGAGCTCAGTGTCGAGCGGCGGCCGCAGGGCGTCCGAAAAGAAGGGCGCACCTGAGTTCAGTGTCGAGCGGCTAGGAGCCGCAGGGCGTCCGAAAAGAGGGGCGCACCTGAGCTCAGTGTCGAGCGGCAAGCCGCAGGGCGTCTGAAAAGGGAGGCACACCCCAGCCCAGAGGTGAGCAGCTAACATGGGAACCGCTGCATCAGCGGAAGAAAGGACGGTGCATGAATATTTGATGCGCATCGCGGAGCGGCAGGGAGAGAAGCTCCCCCCTGATAAGTTATCCCGTCTGCTGCGGTGGGGACGGAGAAGGGGACTTTCTGTTCAACCAAGTACAATTTTTGATAAAACTGTTTGGGAGCGGCTAGGCTCCGAGCTTTGGAAGTCGGTGGCTCGGGGCGATAAGGAGGCCTTCTCCCTGAGTCCAGTATGGAATAAGGCGAAGGAGATAGTAGAAACTCTCGCGGCCGAGGCAGGAGTGCAGGCGGCCCTTTCTGAGCTTTGCCGCCCAACGCCCGGAATGCCTTCTGTGTTGCCGGTTGGAGCCAGAGAGTTTTTCGGTGGTGAGGACACGGTGATACCTTTGGCTTCCAACCCCTACCCTATGGATGATGTTGCCCCTCCTACGGCCCCACTACCCTCCAATGTGGCTATCGGCCCCGACATGATTGATCCTGCTACGGTCCCGTTACCCCCCGATACGCCCGAGCCTATGGAGACAGCCTTGCCGTATGCACCCCCTCCAAAGCCATGCCGTGTCCACGGGGCCTGGGGGTGCCACGATTGCGGGGGGACAGAGGAGGCTCGGGTGGAACATGTGCCATCGAACCCATATCCCGATTTGACTACGTTTCCTCAGTTTACTCAGTCTGATGCCTTCTATAAGGAGATGGAGCGCCAGGGTCGACAGCTGCAGCATATATGTGACAAGTTGGACCAATTGGAAGGTCTTCCACCTGGATCATCGCGATCGCATCTTCACAAGTGCTTTCATTCGACTCGCCCCCCCGCCCCGCCTGGCCCCGGGGACCCTCCAACTGGGGACCCTCCGGATCCGGTACAGCGCTGGCATGGAGTTTTAAGAGAAGCCATCCTTGAAGGTCTAACACCTGAGGCCTTTCCGGTGATTACGCCAGACCCTCAACACCCTAATCATAGACGGTGGGCCCCTTTGGACTGGAAGTTGATCCGTGAGGCACAGAAATCGATCATGGCTTATGGACTAGATAATCCGTATGTACAGTCTATCATTGAACAGGTATTTGTTGGCCAAGCAATGTGTCCATACGATGCGATTAAGCTAGCTGATATGCTTCTTACACCTACACAGAAACTGTTGTGGAAAGATGATTGGGCTAAGAGAGTTGACTTGGCTCTTGTCCGCAATTTGGATTTACCGGATGATGATCCTCGGCGCCTGGCCACTGCTGATATGTTTTTGGGAGCCGGTCGCTTTGTTGACCCGCACTTGCAAGCTCGCCTTGAGCCCCGGATCCTGCAGCAATCACAGGAACTAGCTTTGGCTGCCTTTAAAGCGGTGCCCCAGATGGGGAAGCCGGCCCCTCCCTATGCTAAAATTACACAAGGCCCATCGGAACCGTATTCCACCTTTTTGGATCGCCTTCGAGAGGCTATTGATAGATCTCCTAATCTGACGCCAGAGGCCAGAACTGCAGTTGGACTTGATCTTGCCACCCAGAATGCAAATCCCACTTGCCGCCGTATATTAGCCACCTTGCCCAAGACTGCGACCCTGATGGAAATGATTGAGGCATGTGGTAGGGCCGCTATGCTTGAGGAGACGGATAAGGCGGCAATTCATGCTAAGGCACAGGCCTCTGCACTGGCCGTGGCATTACAACCCCTGCTCGGGGGACAGCGGGGGGCTAGAAGACCGACCCGGCCAGCCGGCCCCTGTTTTGGTTGTGGAAAACCCGGGCATTTCCGGCGGAACTGCCCTATGCAAAATGGGCAGCGGGCCTCTGATGTGTCACCTGAAGCTGCAACTGGCGCTTGCACACGATGTGATAAGTTTGGACATCGCGCCGCCGACTGTTGGGCGCGTTACACGAAGGATGGAACACCGCTGCCGGGAAACGGATCACGGAGCGCCCCTTGGAGGAGCGCGACGACACAAGTGCCTCCACCCGCCAACCCGGCTGCCTGGAACACCTCACCGGAGCAACCCGTGGCAGTGCCGGAGTGGACTTGGCCACAGCGACAGATGTAGTTTTAGAGACTGACGAGGTTCAAGTTCTTCCTTCCAACATCGATGGTCCATTGGGATTTGGACTGAGTGCCCTTTTGATTGGCCGTTCGTCAACATCGAAACAAGGTATTTTTGTTTTGCCTGGCCTTATTGATGCCGACTATACGGGGAATATTGGGATAATGGTACGCGCCCTTTGTCCCCCTGTGACTATAACTGCTGGTACACGTCTTGCTCAGTTAATACCTTTCAAGGGATGTGTGCCCCGACCGACCCCGATTGACCGCGGGTCTCGAGGGTTTGGATCCACTGGCCCTCCCCAAACTGCCTTTGCTATGGACATTACTTTGTGCAAGCCCACCCGAACTGCTCGGCTTCAGGGATCCGATGGGCGGCAAATCACTCAGGAAGCTTTTATTGGGGATGCAATGCAGAGTGGGGTAACTGAGGCACCTGGGACGACAGAGGTAGAAGATACTGTGTTTACCTTGGAATTAGAGCACACTGAAGCGGTTGCAGCTGAGGCCCCCATGCAGAATGATGTAGGAGATGCGCCATCTAACCTAGTATCAGAATGCCCAGGGGCAGTTGTAAATGGGGCCCCTCTACAGAGCGACATGTGTCCTCAAGAACTGCCTGTGTGTGGAAAGGGAGACGAAGAGGAGCAAGAGAATTTAGCTGTGCAGCTGGCAGATACTGGCTCACCCATTTTTAGTATTGAAAGCTCTGGGGCTCAAAAAACATTTGTGCCTGTTACAGCTGCAGCAATTGAAGAACAAATCATTGCAGAAACTGTAACATCTATGGAAACCTCAGCTGAAACTTTAAAGCCTTTAGAAGCAGTGCCTGGAAAACTATTTCCTGAACTAGTCCAAGATATTACCACTGCTCATTCGGGATTTGAGGCTGCAAACAGTAGGACTGAAGAAATTGCAACTGTGTTAGTATCAGAGATGTCTGCTGCAGTGGTGGATGGAATGTCTGAAAGAGCCACACGATGTACACAACCTGGGCCCCTGGAGGAAAGTTGCTTGTTTGCTATGCCAGGATTCTTTTTGTTTGATCCTCCCTGAATGATTTAATTGATTGAGATAATTTTTGCTTTGCCTGAATGTATAGGATGATGTCCTGATAATTTCCCCCGTAGAACTTGAACCACGATGGTGGTGGAACAGGAGAAAAAACACTTACATTATTGATATTGCCAATGTCTAGAAATTCCTGACTAAAAAGACATTGAGAACTGACCCTGGTAAAGAAGCAAAGAATTGCACACTGGCAGGAAAAAATTTGGGACTCCTGCTAAAAACTGTGGTATTGATTGGATTTTGGGGTTTATTTTGCAGGCTGCGCCCTGTGTTGTGGAATTTTTTTTTAGCATGTATTGCCCTCCCTAATTGGATTGTAAATGATATTACCCCTCCCCAAAACCCTGTTTTTTAGAGCCTATTTGTTTTTTGTTTTTAAAGTTTGAGAAAGCTCGGCCTAAAGGTTTGTTGAGTATTCTTAAAGCGGGGAGTTGTAGGCATAAATCTAGGAAATTTGGGAGAATGGCTTTGAATTTATGTGACCCAAAATACCTTTATGTAAAGTGCTTTGGATCGGGCCCAGGCAGGCACGCAATAGATAGAGAACTTGAAGAAGAAAAAAGGATCGGGCCCAGGCGGCGGGCAACAGACAACAAGCTTGGAATACTGGTTGATAACCTTGAGGGTGTAGTTGATAGAAAAGGTAATTAATTACTAGCGAGTAATGTTAGGCAGAGTACAAAGTTAACTCTGTGGTTGCTGGAGGGAATAGCAGTTGAATTTAGCAGTAAGTCAGGATGCAATTGTATTACTGTAAATGATTTAATTGATGATGTAATTTTCCTTTTTTGCCTGATGGTACTAAGGGTATTTGTATATTGTATGTAATGATTGATTGCCCAGTAGGGGTAGTTTTGTTTTGTTTTTTAGATATTAAGAAAATTGGTGTTAGCTGCATAGCATTTTATGTACCATGCATTTATTTACAGAGTTAAATTTATGTTATGTGTTTTTTGTTTTGTTTTGTGGTGTTTGTTTGTTTGTTTTTTTTCTGGCCAGGATTGTTTTTTGTGTTTTATGTGGTTTATGTTGTGTTTTTTCTAGGACCCCCCCTCCCTCAGTGTCAGTTTGATCGCCTGACATCTAAGGGATGATTTGGTAATAGAAGGTTGCCACAAGTTGGTGTGCAATAGAGAAGGGGGGAATCCTGTAGAATTTACACCATTTATTTGTTGTGCTTTGTTTTTGTTTGGTGTTGTTGGGGTTATGTTAAGAATTGCATGGTTATATAGGTTGGCTTTATAAAGTTTTAATTTTGGTTTGTGATAGATTGTGGTGTTATGTTGTTATAAGTTGGAAATGTTTTGCTAATGTTTTTATCCCTTTTTTTTTCCCCTCCTTTTTGATTTTGGGTGGAGGGGGGAAGTGTTGGGAATAGAATGTGAAATGCTGAGATTGTTTAGGCTTCTGGGATGAGCCGATAACGCTGGGAATTGTGTATAAAGGGCTGGCCTTGAGCGGCCAGCTAATTGTAAATAGGATGATAAGTCAAACAGGTGTTAGGATGATAATTACCCTATGGGGTTACAGCTGCGGCTGTGTTAATTTTGTTAACCAATTAGCAACTGTCTGATTGCTGGCCATAATGGGATATAAGAGCATGCTGGAAATGAATAAAGAACTCTCTGCTTATGATCACATGGGTTGTCAGACTCTGTCCCTGCTCCTCTGCGATGCAACAGGGCGGCAGATTTGTAGAAATTTTGGTGGTGCCCAGAACCCGCCCCCACCTGTCTAAGGCTCTGGGAGGGAGTTTGGGTGAGGGGAGGAGGTCTGGGGTGCAGGCTCTGGCATGGAGTTTGGGTGCTGGGTGCAGGCTCCGGACTGCGGCAGGAGGTGGGGTGTAGGAGGGGATGAGGGGTGCAGGTTCTGGGAGGGAGTGCGGAGGGCTGGGGTTTGGGCTCTGGGAGGGAGTTTGGGGGCAGGAGGGGGTGTGTGGGAAGGGGTTGGGGGGTGCAGGCTCTGGGATGGAGTTTGGGTGCTGGGTGCAGGCTCTGGGCTAGGGCAGGGGGTGAGTGTGGAGGAGAGGGTGAGCGATGCAGGCTCTGGGACAGTTTGGGTGCTGGCTCTGGGCTTGGGGTAGGAGTGCAGGCTCTGGGAGGGAGTTTGGGGATGGGAGGGGTGTAGAGGGAGCGGGTGCAGGCTCTGAGATGGAGTTCGGGTGTAGGCTCTGGGCTGGGGCAGGGGGTGCAGGAGGGGATGAAGGGTGCAGGCTCTGGGCTGGGGGTGGGGGTGCAGGCTCTGGGAGGGAGTTTGGGGATGGGAGGGAGTGTAGGCTCTGGGATGGAGTTTGGGTGTAGGCTACGGGCTGGGGCAGGGGGTGCAGGAGGGGATGAGGGGTGCAGGCTCTGGGCTGGGGGTGGGGGTGCAGGCTCTGGGAGGTGGGATGTGTGTGCTTACCTAGGGCTCCTAGGCAAGGCGGGCCGGGAGTCTCCATGTGCTGCTACTCCCAGGCATTGCTCCCGCAGCTTCCCATTGGCTGCAGGGGCGCTTGGGGTGGGACACAGACCCACCCCACCCTGGGGCTGCAGGGAGGGACAGGCAGCCGCAAGGAGCAAGCAGGCAGGAAGTTGCTCAGCTCTGCTCTGCTGCCGATGGTGAGTGGGAGCCCTGGGCTGTTTTAAACGGCCCGGGGGATGCACGGGGCAGGAGTGCCCAGGACAGAAGGCAGGACCGAGTGAGAGACCTGGCCTCAGACAGTGCTGGAGTCAGGCCCGTGGTGCCCATAGAACTTGCTGCCCATGCTTATATGGCTAAGGAACATACATAGCGGAAGTTTAAGTCTGGTAATATTCTGAGCTCTATCAGTCTAGATTTAGCCTTGTCTGCTGTCACTGCTTCCCATTCCATGCTGATTATGGTTTCTCCCCAGTGGTTTGTCCAAGAAGTGACTGGCCCTTTTGATATTGTAAGCAATATATTTGGTTTTGTATTTAGAGACGTTATCCCAGTGTTCAGGCATGTGTCTTCTCCCCCATCTTTGACAGCTATGTGGTTCAGGGAAGAAAACAAAGGCCCTCAGAAAACCAATACAGAATGATTATGGAGATTTCTCTCCAGAATAAAGATTGCAGGCAAGAATAAGGGTTCCATTATAAGCACCATTTGGAACTCAGCTTTTGGTAGCAAAATTGTTTATCTAAACACATATTTGTTTGTGGGCTTTCCTAAGGTGCTTATCATCACAATAGCATTTGTGATAACTGTGCACCTCATATAAAATAATGAATTTATCCTGACCTGTCAAAAAAGGAAGTATTTTTATCCTCATTTTACAGATGAGGGAACCAAGGCATCCAGATTAATCCCCAGATCCTTTTCCAAGTTGTGTGTAGGCAGATCCTTGCAAACACACAGAGCCCTATTGACTTCACCAGGGCTCTGTGTGGCACAGGTGGTCTACCTGCATAGAACTTCTTAAGAATTTAGCTGAAGACAGACAGCTAAGAGAACTCATAACTCCTACGTCAGGGCCTTTACCACAAGGCCATCCTTCTCTGTAGGCTTGAAAGTTGTTTATTCTGAACAGGAAGGAGAGTTTTTCTACCAAGTATGAACAAATTGGTCTACCTGGCATCTCCTTATACAAATCTGATTTACATGGGAAGCACTTAGGGTGGGATCCACAAAGGGACTTAGGCACTTAAGCCCCATTTTTAGGCACTACTGCAATCCACAAAACTCGCACTCGGCTGCTACCTAACCTTGTAGATCAGGGGTTCTCAAACTGGGGGTCGGGACCCCTCAGGGAGTCGCAAGGTTATTACATGGGGGGTCGTGAGCTGTCAGCCTCCACCCCAAACCCTGCTTCACCTCCACCATTTATAATAGTGTTAAATATTTTTTAAAAGTGTTTTTTATTTATAAGGGGGGGTCGCACTCAGAGGCTTGCCGTGTGAAGGGGGGCACCAGTACAAAAGTTTGAGAACCACTGTTGTAGGTGCCCAAACCCACTGAGCACCTACATTTTTGCAATAAAAATTCCCAAGGCACCTATGTTTCTGCTTCTGAGCATGAGTGCTGCTGACTCCCGCTAGGCACCTGGGTGTCGATCTCCAGCCTAAGCTGCAGAGCGATTCATTCTAACTCTTTCTTTGGCCTAATTAATATTTAGTTATTCAATTTAATAAAAGCATAACAACTTCAATAGGAGGGATTGAGAGAGACCCACATCAGACTATTCAATAACCTATTGGTTGGGGCACTTAGCTGAGAGGTGGCAATTCTCCTCAGGAGGCAGAGGGGGTGTTTGCAGCCGGGGTCTCCCACATCCCAGGTGAGTACCCCAACCACTGGGCTAAAGATTCTTAAGGAAGGTGCTCCTCCCCTTCTCCCCTGGCTGTTTTGTGTGGAGTTAGGTGGTCTCTGAGTACTCCTACCAGATCAGGCCCTTCATATGACTTCGGCGACCAAATGCCCCTCTTTTCCCGGTTTGTGAATCACAAACAGAGATAGGTACTTTCCAGCAGTCCAGACTCAGGCACCAAACTCCAAAAGAGGTGGGGGGTATAGCACCCTACTCTCACCAGCATCTCCCATTGACTGTTCAATTAAAACAAAGCATAGCAAAGGCCCGCCGTGGGTGTTGATGCGATGTGATTTCTGCCCAGTGCTCTGAATGTCAAAGTGAATAAATTCAATGAAGCACAGGTAAACAGCAGGAGTAACTATGACTCTCTCTTTGGCTGTGTCAAGAGTCTAGCTACTGGGCAGCAGTAGAGACCTCAACCTCCCCTTGGTCCCACTGGACAGCTCAAGGGTTATGAGTTGACCAACTGAGGCTCAGTTGCTTTCAATATCCCGACCCTATTGTCCTGGTACACTGGCCAGGCAATAGTATCAAACTGTGAAAAACCACTGAGCGATGGCGGCACTAGATAGTGCCCAGATAAGCCCATGTCGAAGGGTGAATTTGACACAACCAAATATGAAGACTGTACCTTGGGTCAGATGCCTCTTCCGACCCAACAAGCCCCTGGCCTGATACCGAGTCCACAGTGGCCACACAAACTGAGATCCCTGTGAACACCGAAAGTGAGGCACAAAATGTCCAGCATGCCTCACAGACAAACATGTCCACAAATGAGGTACACCCTGCATCACATGCCTCGCAAGACAATGCTTCTAAACGGCGAACAGTCACAAGAAAGAAACAAAGGATCCACCCAATCCTCAGAACAGAACAGTGCTTTCAAAGAAATCATTGAATCCACCTGCCTGCCAAACCTCAACCTCTCCATAAACACCTCTGATGAAGAGGAGTTGGATGCTGAAGGCCCAAATGCAGGGACAAGCAAGGCCCACACATCTCCAACTGCTGAGGAGACAACTGCTGAGAAGGCAATGGGAACAATTTCAAATGGAGCACAAGAAAAAACTCTAATTCAGCTGCCTAACGACAATCCAGCATGTCCCTTCTGTGGCGATCACGTTGGCAAGCCAAGTGCTCTAAGTGTCCACCTCAAGTGAAACCACGGTGGAAGAGATATGCAGTTCCAATGTTTCCTGTGTAACAAAACTGACTCCAAAGCACACAGCATCATATGCCATATTCCTAAATGCAAAGGGAAAATAACTGAAAAGCCAATGGGTGACTGGGCTTGCGAAATATGTAACAAATAATTTGACACCAAAAGTGGGCTCTCTCAACATAAGAGAATAACGCACCCAGCGATACGGAACCAGGAGCGTATCAAAGCAAGGCTGCCCAAACTGAACTCGCAGCGTGGCAAACATAACAGTTGCTGGACTGCTGAAGAAGAACAGCTCCTCACTGACTTCAATAACATATTTTGGGGCAAGAGGAACATAAATGTTCTGATCGCAGAACAAATCAAGACAAAAACTGCCAAACAAATAAGTGACAAGCGGCGATTACTGGGCCTCCACAAGAACGCCAAGCTGACAATGGCTGACCCAGAGCCTGTATCGAAAACATGCCATTTGGAAGTAAAGACCGACAGCCCCGATACCGTCACCAGGCTGAAGGGCGTGTACATGTGTAAATTAAAAGAAAACCTAGTCAACAAGGCCAGATAAAATTTGACTCAGAAGTCATAAACGCATGGATGGCCGGAGATTCCAGCATAAGATCCCTTGTCGAGTCCAAGTGACATCCTCTCCACCTTCTTGACGGAAGCGCCTGAGCCAAGGAAGAGAGTGAACAAATTGGCCACGAACAAAAACCAAAAGAGCAGAAAGGAAAAGAAGTGGATGGAAAAAGAGTGTCCCGAAAAGGTACCTATAAGAGGTACCAGCATCTATTTGAGAATGACAGATGCAAACCCGCGTCCATCATGCTTGATGGCACGAATGCCTCCAGTGCTAAATCCCTCTTGCAGAAGTCCTTGAAACATACAAGAACAAATGGGAAACCCAAACTCCCTTTGAAGGACTGGGCCAGTTCAAATCCCATGCGACTGCCGACAATGCAGCCTTTGAAACCCTACTCTCGGCTAAAAAGAGATAATGAAAAACATAAAGGAAATGAACAAGAATTCTGCTCCAGCTCCTGACAAGGTCAGCCTGAGAAACCTCCTCCTAGTGGACCCGGAAGGCAAGGCTCTTGAAAAAATTATTCAACACATGGCTGATCACAGGCATAATACCTGATGGCATAAAAGAATGCTGCTCCCTACTGATCCCCAAAACAATGGACCCCGAGGCCCTGAAAGATCTGGGGAATTGGAGGCCTCTAACCATTGGGTCCATCATGCTAAGGCTTTTTTCGAGAATCATAACAAGCCAACTCACCAAAGCATGCCCAATAAATGCTCGACAAAGAGGATTTATTGCTACACCAGGCTGCTCAGAGAACCTCCAAATTCTCCACACAATATTGAAGCAAGCCAAAAAGAGCGAAAAATCACTGGGAGTCGTGTTCATGGACATTGCCAAGGCATTCGATTCAGTATCCCATGGCCACATCATGTGGCTATTACGGGAAAGGGGCTTGGATCAACACATTGTGGATATAATTAGAGACTCCTATAAGAACATCCACACCCAAAGGGAAGTTGGAAAGGAGCTCACTTCGCCCATTGAAATAAAAGTTGGCATCAAACAAGGAGACCCCATGTCTCCACTGCTCTTGAACCTGGCACTCAATCCTCTAATCACAGCATTAGAGAAGGCTGGTATGGGATTTTCCTATGGGACAAACAAGATAACATCACTTGCCTTTGCTGATGATCTGGTCATGCTCAGCAACACCTGAGAGAGTATGAATGCAAACGTCAACATACTGGAAGCTTTCTGCAGGCTATCCAGCCTGAAAGTGCAAGCCAAAAAATGTCACGGGTTCTTCCTAAGCCCTACTCATGACTCATATACCATCAATAATTGTGATGCCTGGAAAATAAACAAGGATGGTCTGAATATGATCCTACCAGGCGAGTCCGAAAAATATCTCGGACTGAAGGTTGACCCATGGATTGGGTTCTCCAAACCTTTCAGAGAAGCTTGAAACATGGCTTGAAAGACTCAAAAAAGCCTCACTAAAACCTTCACAGAAACTAACGATGTTAAACATCTATACAGTACCAAGAATCATCTACCTGGCCGACCACACAGATACCAAAAAGACCTTGTTATCTTCACTAGATGACATCATCAGAAATGCCATGAAGCAATGGCTCCATCTACCACCTGATATTTGCAATAACTTCATATATGCCAGAACAAGGGACGGTGGACTGGGAATAACGAAACTCGCTAGCCTCATCCCTTCAGTTCAGGCACAGCGGTTGCACAGAATTGCAAACTCTGAAGATGAAACAATTTGGTATATCACATTGGCAAACATTGAAGAAGAATTCCAAAACCTATGGGTAACTGCTGGTGGAAAGGAGGATGAAATTTCTAGAATAACAGATCTATTGATTATAGAGTACCCTGGCAGATCTTGGAACTTCTCAATGAATGGGAGAAACTGGATCCCAAGAAAATATACCCAATCCCATGCAACTAGAGAGAAACAGAAATGGCCCAATGGAAATATCTGCCATGCCAAGGAAGTGGAGTTGAACACTTTGACAGTGATCCAATAAGTAATGAGT
The DNA here is from genome assembly GCF_020497125.1 of Mauremys mutica. NCBI lineage: Eukaryota > Metazoa > Chordata > Testudines > Geoemydidae > Mauremys > Mauremys mutica. Next base: position 362,514,398 of record NC_059072.1, on the reverse strand, counting down.
GGATGAAATTCCATCGTGGGTTTTCAGAACACCAGTTCCTTATGGCCCTCAAACTCAGAGGGAACGTGTATCCCACCAGGGAATACTTTGGCGTGGCAGGACTAATAAGACCGTGAACTGCAGACACTGCTCTGCCTCCTATGAATCTCTATCCCACATCCTAGGGCAATGTCCAGCAGTCCAGGGAGCCCGAATAAGAAGACACAATAAACTATGCGGCCTGTTGACGCGGGAAGCCTGGGAACTAAAGTGGATGATTTATGAAGAACCTCACCTGCAGACTGCTGAAAACGAGCTCAGAAAACCCGACTTTATCTTCGTTCAGGAAGTAAAAGCCCTGGTGGTGGACGTCACAGTCCGCTTTGAATACAAGGGGAAAGTCTTTGAAGATGCAGCAGCAGAGAAGGTGAGACACTATAAAGATCTGACAACCAGATTAAACGACTAACTGGAGCCAAAGAAATAGAATATGGGCTCCCCTTAGGTGCAAGGGGGAAAGGGCCGCAAATCAGCGAGAAAGTCCTGACAGCCCTTGGCATGCCGGACTACAAGAAAAAAAGGACTGCAAAGCTTTTTAGCAGAAGGACTTTATTTTACTCCCTAGATGTTATCAACACCTTTGAGAACATTGGGAAAAACAATAAAAATCACTGTTCCGTGAGGCCCTATCCCTCATGTGCTGAACTTCCTTTCTCTAAACCTATTCCTTATCTAAGCTATATACCCCTCCTCCCCCTTTTCATGGGAATCTCATAATGATTAAAACAATTCATGACTGCCCACTGGACACGGCAAATCTTGGTTGGATGGGCCACCGGAGGTGTACATACACTCTGAATAACTCAAAAAAGAAACCCGCAAGAGTTTTTAAAAATAGCCAAATGCCTCATCATCTAATTAGTGACACGCATGAATGGATGAACGAGATTCCCACTGTCCCTACCTACTATCTAGCAAAACCACAGCCAAGGGAATGGGCTTGGCAGAATCAGTGGGGAAAGAAGACCCTGTTGAACTTGACTCTAGTCTGGCACTGTGAAGAGACATGAGAGGTGTAGAATAAGTGGGAAGCCTCCGGGCTGCCGGTGAAATAATTAAACAGGGAGCCCAGCTGCCTAACTCAGGCTTTCTGAATCACAGTGTTGTTCCTGAGATTTTCTAGGCAACTAAAAGTTAGGCTCTGTGATGCTCAGCACACAGCACCTAAGTCCAGGGGTGGGCAAACTACAGCCTGTGGGCCACATATGGTCTGCCAGCTGATTTAATCTGGCCCTCAAGCTCCTGCTGGGGAGTGAGGTCTGGGGTTTGCCCCATTCCCATGCTCCAGCTGGGGAGTGGGGTCAAGGACCACTCTGCACACATGTGCCGCAGCTCCCAGAAGCAGCGGCATATCCCCCCTCTGGCTCCTATATTTAGGGGCAGCCAGGGGGCTCCATGCGCTTCTCTCATCCCAAGCACCACCCCCATAGCTCCTATTGGCCAAGAACTGCAGCCAGTGGGAGCTGCAGGGGCAGCACCTGAGGACAGGACAGCATGCAGAGCTTCCTGGCCGCGCCTCTATGTAGGAGCCGGAGGGTGGACGTGCTGCTGCTTCCGGGAGCTGCTTGAAATAAGCACCGCCTGGAGCCTGCACCCTTGAGCCCCTGCCCCAGCCCTGATCCTTATCCCGCCCTCCAAACCCCCCGATCCCAGCCCGGAGCACCCTTCACCCCAAACCCTTCATCACCAGCCCCACCCCAGAGCCTGCACCCCCAGCCAGAGCCCTCACATCCCTCCTTCATACCCTCAACCCCCTGCCCCAGCCTGGAGCCCCCTCCCACACCGTGAACTCCTCATTTCTGGCCCACCCCAGAGTCTGCATCCCCAGCCAGAGCCCTCACCCCAGCCTCCAATTCTGTGAGTATTCATGGCCTGCCATACAATTTCCATGCCCAGATGAGGCCCTCGGGCCAAAAAGTTTGCCCACTCCTGCCTAAGTCCCTTTTGTGGATCCAGGCCTTAGATAGTGCAGTGAAGGGGCTCAGTCCTGCTAGTCTCCCAAAAGCACTTAAACATGTTTTATAAATAGACTATTCATATGCTTTAAAATTAAGCATGTGCTAAAGTGCTTTGCTGGAGCAGCGCCAGAGTGCTCAGCAACATGCAGGATCAAACCCATGAGTATTACAGAAAACCTTGTAGGTTAGATTAATCTGTAAAATCACCCTGATTTGAAATTTTAACTTGTGTTTAACTTCCTTTGTGACGCTCTAGATTAAGAATGATTCATTCCTACCCAAGTAGCTAAATCTCCTTGAAAATTTATGTGTTCCCTGTATTTAAAGAAAATAGGTTGTCATTACACAAAGGTATTAACTATTACATCTAATTGCAATGAGGATAATTTGCAGATTCTCAAACAAAAAGCTTTGGGTGAAAGAGTTACAGCTGAAGCGTGTTTTAGTACTAATACTCAAATCCAATTCTACAGCTTTAAAAAAAAATGTCTGGAAATGAATTAGAGATACAGGCCCAGATCCTCAGAGGTATCCAGGCCCATGTGACACCTCATCTGGCTCAGTCTGTTCCTTACCGCTATATAATCCTCCCTCATTCACCACCCCCTCACCTGATTTACACAGCCCACAAAACCTTAACTTTGCCCTTTGTTTTGTTCTGTAATGGAAATATAATGTTGGATTTATACTGCAGTTTTTATATATTGCTTAGCAAATGTGTTGTAAAGATTTTGAAAGGAACATAGTCCCAGGGTGCATTAAGTTATGTCAGAATTCAATAAATTCTCATAGTGGTGTGTATTGGAGCAGGAAAATATTTTTATGTTTAGAACTGGAATGATTGATCTATTTGGTGTTATGGAATGTGTAGATTATAGGGTCTCCTAGGTCTATATAAGTGTACGTAAAGCTTGCAAGTATGTGTGTTTTAACTATGTGGTGTCGCAGCTAATATATGTAAGCTGGTGTTTTATGCATTGTGGGTAATGTGCGTAATGTTATGGGCTGGGATTTTCAAAGCAGCCTAACAGAGTTATGCACCTAACTCCCTTAAATTCCTTTGAAAATCCCAGCCAGAGTATATTGAAAATGGATCCCTTGAATAGGAAATGAGTTCAAAATAGAAAATGGGTACAAAATAGGAATCTCTTAGTAAATTGTATATTTTTGCAAACTGTATGGGGGCAAAGTTACATTGGGTGGGCTGTAACTGAGTGAGGTGACAGTGATGAAATACATTTTTGGAGCTAAAGGGCCAAAGTTCTTTGTGGCCTTGCAAGTTTTTGCAGTTTATCTAATAATTTTGGCATGTGTCTATAGCAGTGTTTCTCTGCAGAGTGCCACCCAACCGTTGGTTTTTTTGTTGGATTGTTTATTTTCCTTTCTGTAAATGATCATGGAATAGTGGATGGAGGGAAAGGCATTTATTTTCCGCACTCTATATGGGGTATCTGATGTAATCTCTTGACCATAGTGGACAGTTGAGATCGAGGAAGGCCTGTCTCCAGAAGGAAAGAAGAGGCAATAAGCTAGATCCTTTGCTAGTGTAAATTGGCATAACTCAGTTGAAATCAGTGGCGCTCCACTGATTTACACCATTTGAAGGCCTGGCTCCAAGTTGCTGATGCCTCTCACTAATAATGTCTGATGAACTGGAGGATGCTCCGTGACCCACGTGTGATGGATGGGTGGTGGTTTGTTAAAGTTTGTAACCCATATTGCAAATGTATTTGATGTATGTTGGTTGAATTTAAGAAGGTTTTTGAGATTGGATTAGTGTATGAAGGCAGTTAAGGCTATTTTTGGAGTAGTTAATGTCATCTTTTACACCCATACATTTATTTAGTGGTTGTAGACCCTGTGAGAATATTTTAATCTTGTATCTTTCCCCTTAACTATTCCCTTCTGTAGTCTTAAATGCTTAGATTTTTATAACTGTAACATTCATTAGCATATGCAAAGAATGGCAACTTAACTTAAAATTTAAAAAGTTATTTTCCTGTTAAAATGAGAGTTCCGGACCTATCCATCTGTCACAGGCATAAGAAGGTGAAAGATGTCACTGGCTGCTAAGTTTAGTTCGTAATGGTAGTCAGGCTAAGCAAACTTTCAGTAAAGTAATGAACATATTTAAAAATGATTTCTTCAAAGCAGGCAGCTGAAATTGCTTTCATTCTAACGCTCTGTGCAGGGCCGGCTCTACTGTTTTTGCCACCCCAAGCAGCGCACCGAATTGCTGCTGCAGACGGTGGGGGCAGTCCGTGCGCCATTAGGGCGGCATGCGCGTTTCTGCAGTGGTGGCAATTTGGCAGCAGCTTCTGTCTTCAGCCGGAAGACAGAAGCTGCGCTGCTGTGGACAGCTGAACATAGAGCTGCCGCCGAATTGCCGACGCCACGGAAACGCGCGAGCCGCCCTAACGGCACACGGACTGCCCCCGCCGTCTGCGGCGGCAATTCGGCGCGCTGCTTCGGGGCAAAAACACACGGACTGCCGCCCCTTGCAGATTGCCGCCCCAAGCACCTGCTTGGAATGCTGGTGCCTGGAGCCGGCCCTGGCTCTGTGTCTCTCTCCCCATCTGGTCTAAATGCTTTCCCTTGGTTGTCTCTTTCCCCCATTCCCTCTTTCTCCATGCTCTCTATATTCCTCCTGCAGCTGGCCAGGTATGTCTCTGTGCTCCTCCACATGCCCTTTTCCTCTGTCTTTCTCATGGGATTGACTTCCTCGTTCCTGCCTCCCTAGAGGTTTATAGTTAAGCACAGAGATGTTTTTGCTGCAGGGTTACAATTTTGAGAACATGGCATCACAGGAATTTAACTTGGAAATGAGAAGCTTGCTTAATGACATCCTGCACATTTTGTAGGAACACTTATTTTTCCCTGTATATATCTGAATGCTTTAGTTGTAATACTCCATTCAGAGCCGTTTCCTTGGCATGCTTATTTGCATTAAATGCAGTGAAGGAAGGACAATTTAGCATCTAATCTGTGACAACTAAGGGGTTTCGATCCTTGATGACCTCTAGTGAACAACTGGGCTTCAGATAGGATTTTGATTAGCGGACGGAAGTTAGCCTCTGCATAATTAAGATTGTAACCAGCTTTCCTTTATTTTAAGCCTATCTTCATTTAAAATTAATGTTACTTAATTAGTTAAAGTGTACAGTCACTTCAGGAGAGCTTATCACCATAATATCTGAGAACTTATATTTTGCCCCATTCTCCGAATGTTCAGAAATGATCCACTTCAAATTTCATACATGCAGTCTGGGGAAAGAGGATAATTATTTTTGGCTTGAAGAAAATTGGAGAAGCAATTTCTGAAATAAGGAGTTTGAAACATTAGGTGTAAATCACATTTGGAAAAAAAAATCTTGCTCTTTTGTCATGCCATAGCTCAAGAATGCTTTGGCCTAGAAACTTCAAATTTGATTTATTCGAAAGATTCTAGTTCCCTTTACCCTGAGAAAAGGGGGAATGCATAGCGTGGAAGTTTTTCACTGCCAAATTAGAGATATCAGAACAGTCTGTTGGGCTCCAGCAGATATTATAATGTTTGCCACAAGTGCGATGGATTTCTATGGACTTTTACACTGGAACAAAATCATTGTTACAATACTGGAGTAAGGATGTCAGTCTCCCCCCAACACACTGTATATACAGTTACACACACCATCAGCACACATACACACAGCCTTCCCGACATCACCACCATCACACTCAGAGAGTACACACACACATATATAAACATGGGTTAATGTACTCTTTCCTGTGGAGCTTCTAATTCCTGCATGGACCCTAGTGGAGCTATATAACCAGGCTTTTAACAGTAAATGTTGGTAAACATAAATTTCACCATGCACACTCTAACTGATGAAAAAATATTTCCATTCATAATAATAAAAATGTACAGCTAGGGAAAAGTAAGAAAAGTGCTGCTTGAGAACTTAGTAGCGTTTGATTTAAGGATATATACTTCGTATATTTTGTAGGGCTGTCAAGTGAGCACTGTACACTTTATATTCTGTGTTGTAATTGAAACCAATATATTTGAAAATGTAGAAAAACATCCAAAATATTTAATACATTTCAATTGGTATTCTATTGTTTAACAGTGCAATTAAAACTGTGATTAACTGTGGTGATTTTTTTTAATCACAATTAGTTTCTTGAGTTAATCAGGAGTTAACTGCTATTAATCAACAGCCCTAATATTTTGACAAGTGATGTTGACAATTTGTTTTTTAAGGGCTACAAAGCTTTATCTTTTTGAATCTCAATGCTTGTCACTAAATAATTGTTTTACTTCTTCCCCTCCCCTCAGCTGCCTGGCCTCCTTCTCCCCCTCCCCCCATAATTTCCCATTACAGTGGACATTTATATAGATAAAAATAGAAAAAATGCTTAAAAAGAAACATCAATATTATCCATCAAAATTATATGGAAAAACTTGAGTTCTGCCAAGCCTGTATCTAATCCACTATACACCCGTGACCATTTTTACCCCCTCATGGATTCCTCTGGACTTTTTCAGCCCTGCCTCCGGTGTAGCTTAGAAGCCACCACACTCACTAGAACTGGGTCAAAGAGCTTCCCCTACACTGTACATCCATCACCACTGCATTCAAATCTGGGCTAATGAACTCTCTCCCATGAAGCAAAGTGTCATTTTGATAACATTCTATTGTGATTCTAGCAAATGAGAGACCAAAATATGATGATAAAAATAGCTCTAAACTACAGTGTAACTTAATTACAAAGCTCCAGGGCTCGAACATATTCTTGACAACTTTATTATTTTTTAAAAAGAAAGAAAATCCCATAGGAAAAATATTGTTATGATTTAATTTTCTAAACACAAGTAAAAACTTCAGGAGGAAAAAAATCTCTTAAAGGAACACTGAAGTTTAACAAAACAAAACAAAACCCACAAACACCGAAAAGCCAAGAAACTTTTAGTTAAAGTGAACAAAAAAGTGAACAGAAAACACACATATAAATAGGATAATCACATTCAGCAAATCATAACCTTTCTAATGATATCTCACATGACATATTTTGCATAAAGAACATTATGATTATGACGCAATTATATCATAATGTTACTGTGAAAGACCTGGGAAGCAGTGTCTCAAAAAACATCTGCTTTCTATGGGATATTTTAATTATTTATTTATTGTTTTAAAAAAATGAACACCCCAAAAATGAATACTTCAGCCAAAAATGAAATATTTTAATTCAGAAATCCTGCCTTGGTGCCTCATGGGAGCTGTTATCTGTTTTTACTTATGTCCTCATTCTACTCTATGGACTGGGCTCCCCATCTGGTTTAGATCTCCCATGATGCAACACATCTAAACTCCCATGATGCAGCTGCCTCCCCTCACCATCAGGGAAGACCATGATGCATCCTGGGAGGTGTAGTCTGACCAGAGAGCTGGGCCTGTAGCAGAGAATGGGAGCATGAAGCAGCTGAACTAAAACATCCATGTGGCCCCACAGGAGCATTTCCAAATAAAAATATTTTGGTTTTTTGGGCAAAATATTCTAATTTTTGACCTTCTGTTGAAAATTTGATTAAAAACATTTTTTTCCTTGAAAATTTATGTGATGAAAAATGAAGATTACTTACCTATAACCAGATTTCTTTGAGAGGAGCCTTTGCATAATCACATTTGGGGGGATCCAGGTACCTGCTCTGCAAGCGTCTGGAACCTTCTGGAAAGCAGTGTCCATTGGGGCCACACACCCTCTGTCTCTCTCCCATCCTGGAGTGTTTTCCAGAGTATGAAAGGGAGAGTGGTCTCAACCACTCCTCAGTTCCTTCCATTAATTTGGGAATATCTAACTTGAGACTCCAAAAAAGTGGGGAAGGTGGGTAGGGAGTGTGAATATGCAGAGGCACATCTCAAAGAACTTTGGTTACAGGTAAGTAACCTTAATTTCTTCTTTGAGTGATCACTGCATATTCCCATTGTGGGAGTTTAGCAAGCAGTACAATCCACAGGAAGATAGGCTGAGGAGTTCTGGATAACAAGGACAGGAGAACTGCCAAACAAGCATCCGCTCTAGATGCCAGGTCAGGAGTGACTAGAAGCAACTCATCTTTCTCTCCCCCAAAAAAGTCTTAATAATGGAACATTTTCCCAAAAACACGTATTACTGCAATATCAATCATGCAACATGATGCCATGAAGACAGTATGAGGGCATGCCACAAATGCTACCTTTGTCCTGGAGGAGGACTGGCAATTCCAAGAGGTTGAAGTCCTGTCAGGTCATAATTGTGAAACATTAGTGCAATAGATGGAGAGCCTTTGAACCATGATGGACTGACTCCTCATGTCAGCTCCATATCTCCAAGGGATTGGGAAACTTGCAGATAAACTTTGGCCTGATATAAATAATGACTATGTTCTCTGAATATGCAAAAGTATGATACCTACCTCCCTGAATGTAAGGAAGACCCAGGGACATGCAAATATGTTAGTGGTCTGAAAGAGATGGAAACCTTAGACATCTTAGACTGTTGGGATGGAGAGACAGGCAGAATCACCTGTTCTGTAAGAATGCAACTTAGGATAGTCATTAGGCTTATATCTCACTAACTATCAAGAATGGCATCTTCATTTAAATAGTCTAAAATAACAGTTAAGGAGTACTGTATCAGGTCTGTATACCTAGGAGTGGCCCAGTTGGGAGATCTCTTTCAAGCCAAAGAGTAGGTTTGACTGATCAAAAACTCCTGTTTTTCATTAATGTCTTTTAGACTTCAGCATAACACTCATAATCAAGAGTGAAAGCAGTCTAGGGTTAAGATGTCAATCAGAGAAATTTCAAACCTGGGTCAAGACTCCCACCTCATCTCATGGACCAAAGACCCAGTTTGGAAAGCTTTACGGATATTAATTTCATAACCATGATATTGATGACAGACTTGCCAATCTCTGACCTTGCCTAATGGCCGCTGGACCAACATTCAAAATCCTCTTAACTGAGTAGAATCAAGTGCAGCATATAGAGAAATTCCTGTTCTTGATGGAGGGAAGAAGTGCAATATTAAATCAGAACCAGATGCAAGCATGGTATCCCTGTTGGAAAAGGACTTAACCGATACTTGTACAGCAAGATAATATAAGATGGAGCCTTTGCTAGAACACTTATACTGTTGATTGAAAAAAATTCCTAAAATAATCTGCCAATACATTGACTTTCCCCGGAAGATGATATATTGGACACATCCAGTGAGGATAATGAATTTTATGAACAGGAAATTACATAACTGGCTAGAGTAGGCCTCTCTTTGGTGGTCTGTGTAATGCATTCTCATAATGCTGTCCATCAGAATTTAGACATCCAAATTTCATGAAGGGGAGAAAAAACCTTGAAAATCAGGGAAATAACTCTCAGATCCAATAACTTTAAATGGAACCACATCTCCCACTGAGATCACAAACCTTGGAGTGGATAGAAATCAAGATGAAGACTCCCTTACACTTTTTAGGACAATTACTGCAGATGGCAGGAAGGTGATAAGGAAACTCCCTGGAAAGCAAGTTCTTCCCCTGTCTTACAAAATGAGGCATCTGCAAAGTACTGAAACATTGTGTCTTGGGAGTTTCTAGTGTCACAAAAACGTGGTAGAGTCATAAACAGTTTTGCTGAGGTCTCAGATATAGTCCGGTATTAAAGCTATCACGTAACTGCACCAGTAAGGAACCTGTCCACAGCAAATCTGAAATATTTCAAGGATTCAGTGACCACACATCTTCTAAATGGGTATGAAAGTACCTTTGTTCGTGCAAATTGTTAGGGAAGAAACATCTGGACACTCTATTAAGGGTCATGTCTGTATACAAATAGATACCCAACCATTCATTGAGAATAGTCATGACAACCAGGCATATGATGGAACACTTGGAGTCATAGAAAGGAAGAGAAGGTATAGTTTTATTGATAGAGGTCTTTGATTCCAAACAGAAGTATATGTGTAAAGAGACAGATGTGACTCTTAATCTCCTCTTTTTCAAACTAAACATCCCAAGTTCCTTCAGCCTTTGCTCATATGACTTATGATCCATCCCTTTGATCATTTTTGTCTCTCGCCGTTGGATCCTTTCCAGTTTCTCTACATCCTTTTTATACCACAGTGACCACAAATGGACACAGTACTCCAGCTGAGGCCTAACCAGCGCTGAGTAGAATGGTACTATCACCTCCCATGACTTGCATGCTATGCCTCAGTTAATGCAACACAAAATTGCATTTGCTTTTTTTGCAACAGCCCCATACCTTGGCGTCTTCAACACCCTTGCTTCGCACTTTTTTCTTGCAGGATAACAATAGGTGCACCCCAGTACCTAACTGAAGCATTTCCCTATGCCAGATATCCAGTCCCTGACCCTGGCAACTCACAGAAATCTCAGATCCTCTGTCCCCGAGGGAGCAATGTATCCCAGTTAAGTAGTTTTACCTTAAACCACCATTCTGGTATAACATACAGCACTTGTAGTAAAACTAATGGTTTATTTAAGAAAAAAGAGTGATTCAACTCTAAACAAGAGGAAGTGATGGAAACAGATGGAGTACAAAACGGAATCATAAAATGCAGACCTGGGTCTGCACTTATTATTATCTTTCTTATCTAATACAGCAGGTTTTCCCCAAAAGGTTCTGTCTGCTGCAGAACTGGCTGGCTTTGTAGGAACCAGGATCCAATTTTTCATGAGAATATTGCCACTCCTCAAGATGTCTCCTCAGTGAATGGATACAGAGTGCCTTTCCCCATCCTGCATCATACTGAAACCGTCTTTTGTCTCTATTCATAGGCAGGGCAATTGTCTATCTGATGTAATATTCCTTCTTTTGCATCCAAGCGGTTTCAATTGTTTGTAGTCATCTGTGATGGTTTTACATTGAAAGTCTTGGGATGGAGAAGGCTAAACAACTGAGCCTTGCTTTACACCCCTAACTAACTAGGGCTGGGTAATAACTCCCTCCTGCTTGAATGGGCCATCACCTTGATGTTACCCCTGGTGACTAACTTTTACTCCAAGTGTGGAAAGCATTGTCATGGGTCCACAGGACTGGTGCTCTGACCCAAGCCTTGGAATAGTCTCTGGGAGAAACCCTGTCACTGAGCCAGACCCCCTAGGGGTCTCACTCTTCCTCCAAGGTAAGCCACTTGACTTCACCGCCTCCTTGGATTATACCTCAGAGCCTTCAGCACTGCTGCCTCACACTCTGACCTCTGTTTGATGAGTGCCACTGGGACGAATAACTGAAAGAGACTTGTACACCCCTCGGGAGCAATGAACCTCCTCTCAGCCAGCATTGTAAAGACATTAGGGTTTATTAGTCAGCTGGAACACAGTATAGAAAGTCATTTGGTAGCATAGAGAAAAGAAAGTTACAACTTGGTCCATTCTGGTTAGCCCAGAGCCCCAGCCAAACAGTGTAACTCACTGTCCCTCTGTACCCTCTTTATCCCAGTTTCCAGGCCAGTCCCACCTGGCCTCCTCAGTCCTTTATTCTCCAGTTGGTCAAACACAGCTGGCTTCCTGTGGTGGGGTGGGCCATTCTTGGTCATTAGTTGCTAGGTATTGAATGTCCCAGTGATTGGATTTGCCATTGTCTTCATGAATCCTCGATTGACCTGGGCCCCCAAACTCAAGACAGCTAGGTGCCATTCCCAGCTTTGTTGTAGCCTGCCTGAGAGTAAACAGCTTTTCCCATCACCTAGTTAACCATGCAGCATATAGGGGAAACTGAGGCACACACAGCATTCATACAAAATATTTACAGAAAATTCCCACTCCATCACAAGCATACTTTCCATATAGTTACATTATTCCTTAAATACTACCCATACATAAATCTCACAATGAGTATGAGTCTTGATAAATCATGAGCTTTCTGTAGATATCTTACGTTTTACCTTTTATGGATAACGATACTGCAAGACACATGTTTGGTGTAGTGATTTTGTCAGATCTGAGGTGAGAGTTGTTTGCAAAGAATGTTGCCCTTTGTCCAGGAGCCTCTGTGTCACACCAGATATCTCTCTTTTGCCTTTGCCTTCAAAGGTTACAAAGAGACTCAGAAAACAAAAGGCAGTCCTTTCTGAAGCATAAGATGGCTCCTGCAACACCAAGTCTTATTTCTCCTACAGAGGATATGTAACAAAGAAATCTTTGGATCTGTGAATCTCAGAATGGATAGAACTGAGATGGATATAGTACTCTCATATCCTAAGGGAGCCTCTGATCCTGGCATCAGTTCTTAGCCTGTCAGAGTCTCATAAATCTGATCCTGGCAGCTGAATTAGCCCTTAGGAATGGCCTAGGAGCCCAAGAGAATCTCATAAGTTCCTCCCCAGAACCAAGGGAACTAACAGCTCCAGGACCAAATAAATTGGCTTTTACAAGGTCTGATAGTAAAAGAGTCTAAGAATGGATCAGTTCCTCTGTTCTCACCTGCCAGGCAAGGGTCTGAAGATGGAGCACTGGAAGGGGAAAACCTCCTCCCAGAGAAGCATGGCATCAAGTATATGCATCTGGAAGTGTGTGAAGCACAGCATGAAAACACTCTTCTGTAATGGAGAGATCCACCATTCCAGATCTGTTCAGCAGTTTGTAATGCATTTCCCCTTGCCAGCATTGCGAGGACCTCCACACTGATATGTTTGTTTATGACGCTATGTTGGGCACAGAATCAGCAGTTCTGCTGCTCATGGTATTGGAAATGTACCACTGGACTCCACTGACCTGGGCAGATCCAGGGCCTCAGTGGTACAGAGACATCTAGACAAATGACTCTCAACAGTCAGATGTCAGATCCTCATGTTGGCTGGATCCCAGGTAATAGGATGCCTTCTTGGCATCTGTGCTTGGGAGTCCTTCATATTTGACTGCTAAATCTGGATTCAGGCTCTTGACCCTGGATCCATTTAGATCCAAAGCCATGCTTATCAGCCAGGGATCCATACACATTTTTTTCCATAGCTTTGTATCTGTGCTCTGATGTGGATCTGGGTTTTGTAGCTCCCAGATCCATGCTTGGCTGCTAGGTCTGGGTTTTGAAGCCTTGAATCCATGCAAGGCTGCTGGATCTGGATCTGGATTTTGTAGCCTTGGATCCACACTAGGTTGTGGGATTCGGATCAGAATTCTGCAGTCCCAGATGCATGCTAGGTTGCCTTATCCGGGTTTTCCAGCTCTGGATCCATGCTAGGCTGCCAGATCCATGTTTTACAACCCCAGTTCTGTGCTTGGCAGCAGAATCCAAACTCTGTGGATCCAGATTCTGTGGAAATTGGATTCAACAGCCAAAGATCCCCTTTAGGCACAAAGCTACGTCTCCTAGGTCAACCAGTACAGACCCAGTGACCAGCTTGAGATGCCTCCCCCATGCAGAGGTGCAAGGGGAAGCCAAACCTGCTTCTGTGGGACAATCTTTGAAGCCGACACTGGATTTACTTAGTGCCAGTTTGTCAACTGGACTAAGGAGCCTCCCCTGTAAGCAGGAGTGTGTGAGGAGGCCAAACCTCTCCTATGGGATGCTTCCCAAAGCTGACACTGGACCTATTCATTGCAAGCTTACTTGACAGGTGTGATGCTTTCTTGGGGTACTCAGGATTGTGAGTCATCTCATTACTTCCCTGCCTCAATGAAAGAGAGATTTGCTTATGCTTAACTGGGTGTCATCTCCCTGACCCCACCAGTCTGTTAGCAACCCAAACAATCTTCTCAGCTCTTACTTTGCCTTGTAGGTTAACAATAGGTGTACCCAGCCCATGGGCCCCTCCGAAAGCATCCCCCTGTCATATCCAGCCCCTGTCACTGAACAGGCACATAAATTACCAGGTTTGCTGTCCCCAAGGGAACAGTGTACACACAGATTGACTAGTACAATTCAGGATCAGGTCCTGCATAACATCACGGCACTGAGATTTATTTATGGTGAAAACAATGATAAGTTTATGATCAAAGGTTAACATTTAAGAGATAGTGAGTAAGGAAACAACAGAAATGGTTACATATAAACAGGGGCCAGGGCCGGCTTTAGGCCTATTCCACCAATTCCCCCGAATTGGGCCCCGCACCTAAGAGGGCCCTGCGCCCAGTGAGAATCCCTTCCCTGGCTAGAGGCGCCTTTTTAATTTTTACTCAACTCCGCTCCGGGTCTTCAGCGGCACTTTGGCGGCAGGTCCTTCAGTGCCGCCGAAGACCTGGAGCAAATGAAGGACCCGCCGTGGAAGTGCCGCTGAAAACTCGGCGCACCGCCCGGTAAGTACAAGCCCCACATGGGTTTTTTTTGTTTGGTTGGTTTTTTTAAGTCATCCCTGATGGGGCCCTGCCGAAACTGTTTGAATTGGGCCCTGCACTTCCTAAAGCCGGCCCTGACAGGGGCGGCTCCAGGCCCCAGCACGCCAAGCGCGTGCTTGGGGCGGCATGCCGCGGGGGGCGCTCTGCCGGTCGCCGGGAGGGCGGCAGGTGCCTCTGGTGGACCTCCCGCAGGTGTGCCTGCGGAGGGTCCGCTGGTCCCGCAGCTTCGGTGGAGCATCCACGTCTGCGGGAGGTCCACCGGAGCCGCAGGACCGGCGACAGGCAGAGCGCCCCCCGTGCTGCTGTGCTTGGGGCGGCGAAATGGCTAAAGCTGCCCCTGCATATAAAACAAAAAGTAGAACATGCTTTCTAGAGTCTAAACTTAACTTTAACAGGGAAAAATCATTGTCTAAAACAGTTTCTCACCTACAGCAATTTCCCAGCATCAGCAACCAACATGCCTGGGAATCCCTTTCAATGAATGCAAAAAGCACTATGCTTTTTGCTTCCTCAGTGAAGGATAAAGATGTGTCCTTTTGCTCCAAGGTTCATTGTTTTGACTCCAGAGTCAGAATGATCTCTATGACATATTGCCTAGTGTGCTGGCTGCAAATTGGCTTCACATCTTCCTGTTGATGCATTGGCTTTCCATGCTTATTTTGTATGTGAACCAAGGCAGACAGGAGAATATGCATCGCTTTAGCAAAACTTGTTTGTCAATCCTGCCTGGAACACAGACTCAAAAACATATTTTCAGTACATATTAGTAACTTCTGAAAAATCATTCGCACACATGTCTCATAATGATTGTGAAGATCAGTAGGACATAAGCTTTTCTTAGATAATTCTCTTGACCTTCTTTGGATAAATAGGATGGAAGCAGTGTACTAGGTGTAGTGAGTTTATCAGGCCTGATAGGAGTTGCTGTTATAGAACAGTGATCCCATTGTCAGTTGGCATTGAGAGTTCTTAGGGTCACAACAAGGCCTGAGAAGCCTCCCGCATTAGTAGGGCTGTGTGAGGTGGCCCTCCCACTCCTGCAGGTCCATACAAAGCTCATGCTGGGTGGGCATCACCTCATCTTTTAAAAGAAAAATCTGATTATGTGAGAAACTAACTATAAACAAAACATGCCTAATGAGGGGGAGGAGAAAAGGTTGAAGACATTATTGAGGTGGTTAGAAATGAACTGAGGGTGGCTGGGGCCAGGGCCGGCTCCAGCTGTTTTGCCACCCCAAGTGGCGGGAAAAAAAAAAGAGAAAGAAGAAAAACCCGATTGAGTTGCCGCCAAAGTGCCACCGAAAAGGAAGAGAGGGACTGAAGGACCGGCCGCCGAATTGCTGCCGCAGACGTGCTGCCCCAATAACAGATGGAGTGCCACCCCTTTCTATTGGCTGCCCCAGGCACCTGCTTCCTTTGCTGGTGCCTGGAGCCGGCCCTGGCTAGGGCCACT
This sequence comes from Mauremys mutica, assembly GCF_020497125.1. Lineage (NCBI taxonomy): Eukaryota > Metazoa > Chordata > Testudines > Geoemydidae > Mauremys > Mauremys mutica. Next base: position 362,498,626 of record NC_059072.1, on the reverse strand, counting down.
CCCCCTTTTATACCCCTGCAGCCCTCCAAGATGGGAGGGGGAGAAAGAGGGAGGGGCATGTGGCCCCCAATGGGGACATTGCTTTCCAGAAAGTCTCAGAAGCTCCTGGGAAAAGCACTTCGATCCCACAAGTGGGACTATGCAGAGGATCCCACACAAAGAAATTGTACGGTAACCTCATGAATGTGAGTGGAAGGTAGATGGATATGGGGCAGAATTAAAGTTGTTTGGGGTACTTTACCTCTCTATTTCTATACTCTCCATTATATTGTTTGAGGTTTGTTGTTTTTACTTGATAGAAAAATTGCTTCCCTTCCACTTTTATTTTTTATTTTTGTTTTTATACTTCCACTAAGCAATCCATTTCCTCTGCAAACTGCCATTACGTTCCCCAAGACAGAGGCAACTCTTTAATGGTAGAAAGTGAGAACATTCTATTCCTGTCATTGTTTCACAAAGTTGTTGGTTTGTAGGTAACATTCTGAAAGCCTCAAATTATATAGCAGTGCTAAATGAAAAACCACCCAGCATTGTGTGCAGTGACTGGCAGTAAATGCCCTCTGGAGCAGCTAATCAGTCATTTTCCATTGACATTAGATGTTTTGATTCCATTTAATGTAAATTGATATTAAATGGGAACAGTGGTAGTGAATTAGTGCAAAGTGCCCTGGTGCATAGAACCTTTTTTAAAAAATGAGTGATCGTTTCCATTATATGTGATGATAACATCTGTAAATTTTATCCCGGCTGAAATTTTGCCATCTTTTCTTCAAGGAAACATGGGTATTCATGGTCATATTCTCATTCTGTGAATTTGCCGTAGGCAGATGTTTACCATTTTCACTTTGACTTTTCCCTTTTTTATTTATTTATTTATTTATGCATCAAAAACGGCTGCTCATGGTAACTGTGGAAACTACCTACGGTGTGGTTAAGATTTGGAAACAAGAATGACAATAGTGTCACTTTCCAGCTGGAGGTCTGTCTAGGAGGTTCTAATCTATGCATGTGTCTTTACAGAAGATCTTTGAGTGGTATCTAGATAGATTTGTTTGTGTAAGGAACAACAGTCATGCAGAAGAAGCCTTCTCCAGGCCTAAATCACTTCCCATATTGTTTTAACATTCCCAAGTGAGGGCAAAGAAAGAGTTGTACTGTACCTGATGATGGTGACTTTGTATAATTCTGCTTATAAACTTGCTAAGCTTTATTTCACATCCCACCCACATCCCCTACATTCCCATCCGCTTATCAGACTCTTGAACAGTTGCCTCCATGCTATCTTCCAAGCAACCCCATTCGAATGGTACAGCTTCCTTGATCTCATTCATAAGGCCCCTACCGTCCTAAGGTCTATGCTCCTCTTAAAAGTCCTTGTACCATACTATCTATGATGGATCTTGTAGATTTGCATAGAAAAGCCCTTTTGTTGTGCCCTTTCCCTGACCTTTGTCTACCTGCCTGTCTGTCCGTCCTTGGAGTGAGATCTCCTTGGGGCAAGGACCCTCCTTTGTATGTCAGGAAAGCACATAGAACATAATGGGTGTTGCTGCAAACAAATAAAGAAAAATGGTTGGGATTTTCAAAAGAGACTAAAACAGAGTTAGGCATCCAAGCCCCATTGAAATTCAGTGCACCTAACTCTCCAGGGTTCCTTTGCAAACCCTAGTCAGTATCCTGAAGGAATATTTGCACATACCACAGGGCTATTGCATATGTCCAGCTTTTGAGGTTTAATCTGTACTGGTATATCTAATTTCAAATAACTGATTTGTGTCTATTGATCCACACAGACAGGTAACCAGTGACATGCATACGTAGCATTAGATGGAGAGAGAGGCACAGGTAAAGGGAAAAGGAAGATGCAGCAAATAAATATACAGAAGCTGTGGGCATAAATAGTCTAGATTTAGAGACATAAAACCAGGTGATAGGCAGATCTCTAGACAGATAGACAGACCAGAGCTATAAGCAGTTGGCATTCCTGAAAGATGGGCTAAATGACTTGTGACTTTACAAAACTTAACCTGCAATGAAAGCTTATCCTGAATGACATAAGGGCGATAGCCTGTTGAAAACGATCCAGTACTACTACTTTCCATTTAACCTGTGCGATGGAAAGTTATCTGACTGGTTACAATGAGCAAACATGAATGTGGATCCCAAGAGATGTGTCAGCACTCTACAACATTCAAAGCTCATTGTCAAACCAAATTAGGAGAAGCCTGTCACATATGAGCAGGCAGAACAGCGTGCAAGATGTTAAAATGTCTAAAGTGAAATAGGCTCCCTCCACTGTATTCCCCCTTGCCCCTCCTTTCCAATGACCTGCATTTGCTAGTCCTGAAGATATTGCAATGTCAGCAGTCAACAGGAGCTACTAAAGAGGATTGCAAAATGCAAATCTCATAGTTTATGTTAAGCTCCTGTTTACTTCTCATCTCCACTGTGCCTAATTTGTGCCCTGGCAAAGATGTGCTTGTGCCCTCTGGCTGTGAATAGCCCAGAGCAAGAATAACACCTTTGGGGGATTCTTTTTTGCCTGGAGTCCTGTGATGGATGCACATGGGCCTTTGAGCTATTCTCTCTGCTCCAGGGGCTATGGCTGGAATTCTGGAGCAGCAGATGGAATCAGTCGAAAATACCTACCAGCAGCTTTCAAGTGTGGCTATTGGACATGGGGGAAGAAAAGCAATGTAAGGAACTGTAGATAATGTATGTTCTTTGCTGGTCCTCAGAAACCTCCCTTGTGGAACTACCTTCTTTACCTCTCCTGTGTATTAATGAACACATTGGTTTGGGTGACTAGAGGTCTGTTTTGTGCAGTGTCCCATCCAGTAATGTCAAAATCACTTTAACCATGTTTCAGTATAATCGACCAGATGGCTAATCTCTCCATACTTAACAGATGGCCACTCCTCTGCAATTCCTCCTACCCTGTAATCTCTTTCGTCACGGTGAACTTGCATCAAGTTACCTCTTTGCTGGGTTGCTGGGACTCTTCCCTGCGCTAGGGTGCAGTGGAAGTTGGAACGTTCCAAATCATGTCAGACTGGGATCTGAAGCATCATAATCTCTGGAGTGGGGCAGCACGTGCAAGAACACAACAGAGAAACTCCATCCTGGGGCCCAACACACACTCACCAGGGCCCCAAGTTCATTTTAGGATGTAGGAAGGTGGTGTCAGGGGGCAGATCAGAGGGGGGAAGCATGATGGTCTACTCTGAGTGCTAGAAAAGCCACAGGTAGCCAGAAGTGTGAGTGAGGTTCTTCGTGGTAGCAAGCAGCCCTGATCCTGTCCTTTTGCTTCCAGAACTCCTCTGCACCCACAGTGCTAAGAACCGCTAACCACCCTTGTGTTCTTCAATAACAAGCCCAACCCAACCTCACACATGACTCCAGGTGCCAACAGACTGCCAAACCTGCTCCACCACGTGACAACTGAGAGATGGCCCAGTTTTCTGTCTAAAATAATCTCATCACTCTATAACTGTCTCCTACAATTGTGTTTACCAGAATGTGATACTGACACAATTCGGGGGGAGGTGCCTTTTCTGTAGGAACTCAAGGTAATTCCCTGTCTAGGGCAGGAACACGTTCATGCTCACACCCATGCATGCATATCATGTATCTGATAGATTGTGTGCTGCACTCTGCTGCCATATACACTCTTAGGCCAAATCTCTCAGAGGGCACTTGGCTTATTGCCTCCAGTCAGGACCTTTCCCTGGGTAAGAGCTCGCTGGGGAGACCTGTGTTGAGATGGGAACTATAGTCAGATGCCTCCAAAGTGAGTACACTAGACCAACTGGTAATCTTAGGAGGCCTCTCTTCTGGGGCACAACATACGAATGCATGAAGCAGGGAAAGGCAATGCCCTTCCCTCGCCTCCGCAAGAGTGTGATGGTTCTCCTAGTTAGTTAGTTAGTTAGTTTTAGGCTTATGAGGATTATCAGAACAGGGTTTTGCCTTGTTTTTCACCGAAGTACTGAGGGGGCTATGTTCTTTCCCACCCAGGCAGCAGAGACACTGACAATGGCTCTTTTGTGGTAATTCTGTCTGTATCAGGCTAAATAGACATTTCCAAGAATACAGCGCACAGTCCTCATAGGGATGACTTTAGGAACTGGGGGTAAGTCATAGAAGCCTCCAATGGTTTCTCCAGCTCTGATTCCTCTCCCTTCCCAACGCAGCACACCCACACACTAGCAAAACTGCCTCCTGCCCATGCAGAACCCCCCTAATTCTCAGCCAAAAATATCCTTCCCCCCCACGCCACCACACACAACTTGGCCAGCATTCAGAGAACCATTCTTCTCAGGAACCAGCCTTGTCTGAGATCCTCAGGGAGGTAAGGAATTAAATGAAATGTATTTTTAAAAGAAAAGCAAGAGAGCCCTCCTGCTGAAGGTGAATAAAGTTGAGACAGCTCTGTCAGCCACATATCTCCGCTTGGCAGGGAGCTGTCAGTAAGCTCTTTAAAGTTGGGGAGTTTATGGAGGCAAAACAATCGTGTGTGTCACTTGCAATCTGCATGCACAAATTACATTATATCGAAAGCGGGGAAAATCATCATTATTTATATAAATATATCTTGTAGATTTCATTAAGATTAGGTCGGGCTTTAGAGTTATCACATACAGGCTTGTTTGCAGGTTTGTTAATCTCCATTTGCAAATGCTGATTACTGCCATAAAACTCTCTTGCTGTTTACAGCAAAATGCCTTCCTTCTCTTCTTTTCTTCTTGTCAGGGAGATGCGGGAGGAGCATTGGAGGGGGGGAGGGAGGGAGAAAGGGGCTTCAAAGCTGGAGCCAGAACCGCAGGGAATGTAAAAGTAGATGTGCTTGAATCAGAAAAAAGATAGAGAGGTGGTGATTCAGAACCCTGTATGGAACGGGCTGAAACTAGTCCGAGTGCCTTGGTGGTGTTTGAGGATGGACTGTCGAGCTGAGACCTGCTTCATGGGGCCAAAGTTCAGCTGAAATGGAAGGTTGGGGTGTTTCTATTCTATTCTATGTAGGTTCTTATGCTACCCCCACCACTCTAGTATCTGAGCACCTTTCAGCAGTGATATGACTAACATCTGTCATGGGTAGCTTGTTCTTTCTTTCATCCCCTCACAAGGCGGAGAATTGTGTGTTCAGTGCAGTCCTTTGTTTTGGTAGGATGTGGCATACTGGTGTACAATCTAGACTAATGAGTAGCTGTGTCACCCCTGCCTTCTAACCTGGGGTGCCCGTTACATTGCTTTGTTGCTGTAGCCTCCAGCCTAGACTGCTCAAAAACAGCCTTCAGCATGCAAGGCACTCCAGTTATGTCTTTGTGTGTGCTGCATCCTGCCAGCCACACCTTGGCTCTTACCAGCCTTGGTTAAACTGCAGGGTGACCCCAACATACTCCCAGTCTTAGATTTCTCCCCAGAAATGTATGTTCTGTATTGCCCAGCTGTCTCCTGGACAATACAAATTATATAAGGTCTGTTGTTTCTTTCACAGAAAGAAAACACACAAACTTGCCACCCCAAATGGAATTTCCCAGACACTTCAATTTAAACAATAAAACAAAGAGATAGATTTTAAGTGACTACAAATAATGAGACATAAAAGTCAGAAATGTTTACAGGAAAATAAAGATAAAATGCAACTGATGCCTAATTTAATAAAATGTGTTTTAATAGGCAGCAGGTTTAAAACAAACAAAATGAAGTATTTCTTCACACAATGCACAGTCAACCCGTGGAACTCTTTGCCAGAGGATGTTGTGAAGGCCAAGACTATAACAGGGTTGAAAAAAGAACTAGATAAGGTCTTGGAGGATAGGTCCATCAATGGCTGTTAGCCAGGATGGGCAGATGGTGTCCCTAGACTCTGTTTGCCAGAAGCTGGGAATGGGCAACAGGGGATGGATCACTTGATGATTACCTGTTCTATTCATTCCCTCTGAAGCACCCGGCATTGGCCACTGTCGGAAGACAGGATATTGGGCTAGATAGACCTTTGGTCTGACCCAGTATGGCCATTCTTATGTTCTTATGTAAACTATGCTAAATTCAAAGCTAAGTTTTCCCACCACATGCTCTCAGCAGTCTTACTGACCAAACTTCTTAGGTCAGGACCCCTTCTCCCAGAATCCAATGAATCTTCGTTTATTGCTTCAGGTGCCATCAATGCAAAGGGCATGGAGAGAGATGGGGGTATCATAGGGTGCTTGTCCCTCCTTTTTATAGTTTCAGTCCCCCTTTTGGAAAACATTGCCAGCTGAAAATCAGGAGGCAAAAAGCCTCTACAGAAGGATGGTCCCTGCTGCTTTTTTTCTCACCTGTTTGAGCTTCCTTTGTCTCCCCTTCCTGCTTGATGACTCTGGGCTTGGCTACACTTACAAGTTGCAGCGCTGGTGGAGGCTTTCCAGCGCTGCAACAACACCCCGTCCACACTTGCAGAGCACAACCAGCGCTGCAACTCCCTGGTTGCAGCGCTGGCTGAAAACCCATCCCGGCAGGGGTATAAGGAGTGCAGCGCTGGTGATCCAGCGCTGCCCAGCAGGTGTGGACACTCACCAGCGCTTTACCTGTCCTCCAGGGAATAAGGAGGTATCCCAGAATTCCTGTTCAGCCACTCTGCACATCAGTTTGCACTCTACTGCTCTTGCCTCAGGTGACCCGCCCTGTAAATGCCCCGGGAAATTTAAAAATCTCCTTCCTGTTTGCTGCAGCCAGGTGTGGAGTGCAATCAGTTTTAATCAGTTACAGGTGACCATGCCTCCACGCGGCAAACGAGCCCCAGCATGGAGCACTGGTGAATTGCAGGACCTCATCAGTGTTTGGGGTGAGGCATCTGTTCAGGCACAGCTGCGCTCCGGCCGTAGGAATTACGATATCTTTGAGCAGATATCAAGGGCCATGCTGGATCGGGGCCATGATCGGGACGCAGTACAATGCAGGGTGAAAATTAAAGAGCTGCGGAGTGCCTATTACAAAGCCCGAGAGGGGAATCGACGATCCGGAGCTGCTCCCACGACCTGCCGTTTTTACAGGGAGATGGATGAGATACTTGGGGGTGACCCCACTGCCAATCCCAGGATAACGATGGACACTTCTGAGCAGGCTGGGGGACAGGAGGAGGAGGCGGAGGAGGCGGCGGAGGCGGAGGCGTGGGGGGGGGAGGAAACCGCGAGTGAAGCTCCTGGCATGGGGGAAGAAACCGCAGATTCCCTGGAGGCATGCAGCCAGGAGCTCTTCTCAAGCCAGGAGGAAAGCACCCAATCGCAGCAGCCAGCAGTTGCAGAAGGACAAGCAGAGGAGCGTGTTACCGGTAAGCGGCTTTTATTTTCTGGGTGAAATGTTTCTGGAGAGGAGGGGGGGTTATGGATGCATGCATGCCAGCCTCTAGATGTGGAATAGCCCGTTGATGTGGTCTATCACGTCGCGGTAATCTGCCTCAGTTATCTCAGCAAAAGCTTCATCCAGAGCGTGGGCAATATGCCTGCGCAGGTTTATAGGCAGAGCCACTGTGTCCCTTGTCCCAGTGACGGTGACGCGTCCGCGCCACTCTTCTGCCAGTGGTGGGGGGACCATTTCTGAACACAGGCAAGCCGCATAGGGTCCCGGGCGGAATCCACATTGCTCTAAAAGAGCCCCCCGCTGTTCCCTAGTGACTCGCAGTAGGGAAACATCTTCCAGGATTAAGTCCTGTGAAAAATGTTGGGAGACTCTTTAGTGAAGAGATAGGGAGATAAGATCACCCCTGCATCTGCATCTTCATTTCACTCAAACCCTCTAGCACTCCAGATTACCCGAAGCAACCAGCTCCCCTCTATCACCCAAGCCCCACTTCTCCCCATATAAGCACTGCTCACTCACCATGTCGTGGCTTCTGTAGTGTTATGCGTGTGGGTAAAAGAATGCTTAAATAAGAACTCACTCCCTCAGTGTAACAATTCATGTCTGGAGATAGTGGATACAATGCTGCCCGTGTTAAATGTTGTCATTTCTGTTTCTACAGTGACCTTGACTACTGGACTGCCCAGATGTTCAACATCACAGAGGCTTCAAAATTTGAGAAAAAATCCCCGAAAGAGCAAAGAAGACATGCTGAAAACTGTTCTTAATCAGTCTGCTCGAGAGAGTAAGGACTTGAAGGATTGGCGAGAGAAAGAAAGCAGGACACGCAAGAGAAATGCAGTGGCCAAGAGGAAAACCACGGAGCGGCTGCTAAGCATCCTGGAGCGCCAAGCGGAGTCTATAGAGTCACTCGTTGCCATGCAAGCAGAGCACTACCGTGCTACTCCCCCACCCGCCCCGTCCTTTGTGCCTTGTGCCCCAATGTCAGCTCAAACCACCTTTCCCCAGCATCCAGGTTCTTACCACCACCAGCTGCCTCCAACACCTGTATGTTCCCCAACCAGCCCTGATACCTACCACCACCCTTACCCTCTGCATTCAACCCCCATCACCATGCAGTATATGAACCCTGAAGTGCAGGATTCATTAAACAGCAATCCAGACAGGGCATATGCAAACTTGTGACTGTACAGTTCACCAACCCACACCCCTGCCCTCTTGTGTTCATGAAATGTTGTGTGTCTGTCTGTCTGTCAAGGAAGTTTTTTTCTTTTCAATAAAACAATTCTTGGCTTTGAAAACAGTCTTTATTATAGCAGATAGTGAAAGATACCTTAGCCCAGTAAAGAAAGAGGCACTACAAATCATATTATTATTATGGATAATAGAATAACAGTGTAAGCAGTGCAATTCACTCCCATGCAAGGCAGCAAACATTATTGTTGGCTTTCAGCCTCAAATTCTTCCCTCAAGGCATCCCTAATCCTTGTAGCCCTGTGCTGGGCCTCTCTATTAGCCCTGCTCTCTGGCTGTGCATATTCAGCCTCCAGGACTTGAACCTCGGTGGTCCATGCCTCACTGAATGTTTCACCCTTCCCTTCACAAATATTATGGAGGGTACAGCAAGCGCATATAACCGCGGGGATGCTGCTTTCCCCCAAGTCTAGCTTCCCATACAAGCAACGCCAGCGGGCTTTTAAACGCCCAAAAGCACACTCCACAGTCATTCTGCACCGGCTCAGCCTGTAGTTGAACCGGTCCTTGCTCCTGTCAAGCTTCCCTGTATAGGGTTTCATGAGCCAAGGCAGTAACGGGTACGCGGGGTCTCCAAGGATCACAGTGGGCATTTCGACATCCCCTACTGTGATCTTCCTGTCTGGGAAAAAAGTCCCTGCCTGCATCTTCCTGAACAGGCCACTGTTCCGAAAGATGCGTGCATCATGCACCTTTCCAGGCCAGCCTGTGTAAATGTCAATGAAACGCCCGCGGTGATCCACAAGCGCCTGGAGAACCATAGAGAAATACCCCTTCCGATTAACGTACTCTGATGCCAGGTGGGGGGGGGCCAGAATAGGAATATGCGTCCCATCTATTGCCCCTCCACAGTTAGGGAAACCCATGTGTGCAAAGCCATCCACAATGTCCTGCACGCTCCCCAGAGTCACGGTCTTTCTTAGCAGGATGCGATTAATTGCCTTGCAAACTTGCATCAAAACGATTCCCACGGTCGACTTTCCCACACCAAACTGGTTCCCGACCGACCGGTAGCTGTCTGGAGTTGCCAGCTTCCAGATTGCAATAGCCACTCGCTTTTCCACTGTCAGGGCAGCTCTCAATCTTGTGTCCTTGCGCCGCAGAGTGGGGGCGAGCTCAGCACACAGTCCCATGAAAGTGGCTTTTCTCATACGAAAGTTCTGCAGCCACTGCTCGTCATCCCAGACTTCCATGACGATGTGATCCCACCACTCAGTGCTTGTTTCCCGAGCCCAAAAGCGGCGTTCAACGGTGCTGAGCATTTCCGTAAATGCCGCAAGCACTTTAGTGTCACACGCGGCAGGCAAATCCATATTGATATCATCGTCGGAATCCTCACTGTCACTTTGGAGCTGAAGGAATAGCTGGACTGCCAAACGTGTTGTGCTGGTGACACTCATCAGCAGAGTCCTCAGCAGATCGGGCTCCATTTGCCACAGAAATCGCGATTCACACAGAGAGTAACAGAAAGACACTCACAATGGCGCCAAACGCTGCTGGAAAGAGTGAATGCTGGGATGTGAAGCGATGCACCACGGGGCGCTGGCAAACAGGAAGCGGAATGACCCGCACACTTCCTTCCCCTTCCCACAATACTCAGCGCCAAAACGGCGCCAAAACGGGACGAGGTGCTCTGTGGGATAGCTGCCCACAATGCACCTCTCAATACAGCGCTGGAAAGTGCTGCAAGTGTGGCCACACTGCAGCGCTGGTAGCTGTCAGTGTGGCCACACTCCAGCGCTGGCCCTTCCACAGCTGCATGACCAGCGCTGTAACTCCCAGCGCTGCAACTTGTAAGTGTAGCCAAGCCCTCTGTTTACTACTTAAATGCAAATTGAGCCAAGCACACATTCTTTTGTTTAGGACAGACCTGTTTGCTAACTTCTGCTTGGGTAGGACTGTGGCTTGGAACATGAGTTTATAACATCATACAGGGCAATATTATCATTTCATCCAGTGTTGTCACACACAATTCTCCCAAGACAACAATGACCAGCATCGTGTGAGTTTACAAGTTATACCTCACAAGGCATACTTTGTACAAAGATTATAACAATAGTATGTAGGGTGTGGACACGGGTACATTCTGTCACATAAGGTTTGGGGAGTTGGTTTTGTTTTGTTTTGAAATGGTGGATTGTTGACTGGCCTTTCTCCCCTACAGTCCCGTGTTCAAATCCTACTTAGATCATAACTAAAAATGAGTTTGCTCGGTCTCAGTCTAGTCCCTAATGGACAATTGTTCACACTGCTAAACCCCTGAATAGTGTGACACCGCTGGCAATCTCTGCTCGGACAGGAGAAGCCCAGCACTGGACTAGCAAAGAGCTATACCAATGAGGACTTGGATGCACTGGCAGGGTTGTGTGAGAAGCTCAGGACAAAAATAACAGAGGTCTTGCTTGTCAAGAGTTCTAGGCATTGGCGGAATTCGGTGTGAGCCCAAGACTGAAACAGGACTGAGCGCTGCAGGTCAGGACTGAGGTGCGTAGACAGAAACTGGTGGGCCCAGGACTGGAGTGTGTGGCTATGTCAACATTTGAAGCTGCGGGAGTGGTTCCCAGCTTGATTAGACATACTAGCGCTAGCTCTCCTTGAGCTAGCATGCAAACTGTATTAATGTAGCCACAGTACATGGGCAGTGGTAAGTGGTAGTATGGAATAGCCTCCTCAAGTACTTACCCACCCTCGCACCCTGTGGGTATGTGCTTAGGGTGGCCAGCACGTGCTGCTGCTGGCCAAAGCCCATGCTACCGCAGCTATACTACTATTCTTAAGCTAGCCTGAGTATGCCTTCTGGAGACATCACCTGAGGTTCTGGACATCAGTACCGAGCAGCTTGCACATACCCTCTTTCCATTGTGCTTTGCTCTAGCCACTGCTATTCGACCACTTCGTTTATGAGCACTCCTCATCCCTTTGCACCAAGTCCCTACACAAATCATGAGAGACAAAATCCCATCTCCTTCCTCATTTGCTGTCTAATCCTTTCATATCCATTACACACAAGTGTCTTTCAGTCTCATTCCAAATGGCATCTGATAACTGTGTTTAGGGTTTTAGCATCTAATTGTATCTTCCAAATACCGAGCAAATACGCTAGAGTATTTAGAGTACATAAATGGAATGGATTTGCATAGTCAGCAATCAGATCCCCCATACTCCACTCTAGAATAATGGGCCTGGATTGGTTTTGCTCTGACTGCGATATTACCTCAAGGAGGGGAAATAAAAATGCTTTGCAAAGATCCCAGAGGTTGGAGGATAGGAGAAGTGTGTGCAAGGTTTTCTCAAGAAAATATTAAGTGTTTTTTTCTTTTCTGAGTAATATGCTTGAAGAACTTGTAAGTAAGAATATGAAATTAAGTATGGTGAATATGCTGAGGGGTACTCCTTGGAGAAACCTTATCTATCCTAAATATTCAAACACATTAGCTTTGTGTGCATGATGGCAATTTCTGCACTACATATATTCAATTTGTTCTTGTATCTACAATATTATCTTCCATAACGAATGGTAAACTGCACTACATACTTCAGTAAATACTGTTTTGAATCAACAGAAATGGCTTTAGTGTGCCCTTTGGTGCATAATAATGCAGCAATGAAATATTGCCCTTGCCCAGCTGTGGAGTGGTGTGAAGTTCACATCCTCTTTGGGAGATTGGGGTCTGCAGGTCCATCTCTGAAGACCATCAGGGAGGGTGAGAACTGCTCTGGTGATTCTCAAGCTGGGGGAGGGACAAGGATATCTCTCATTCCGAGGTGACTGAAGTTAAATAAGAAGGGCAGATAGCATAGGCGCCAACTCTGTTGGTGCTCCAGCACCGGAGCATCCACAGGGAAAAATGTTGGGTGCTTAGCAACCACCGGCAGCTCCCCTGATCAGCGCCTCTCCTTCTCCCCCCAGCGCCTCCCACCCACTTGGATCAGCTGTTCTGCTACGTGTAGGAGGCGCTGTGGGGGAGGGAGAGGAGCGGGGATGGGGCACGCTCAGGAGAGGAGGTGGGATAGTGCGGGAAGTGGGGTCATGGGGGCAGAGCCTGGGCCAGAGTGGGGGTCGAGCGCCCCCTGGCACAGCAGAAAGTTGGCACCTCTGGCAGATAGTTTTATTTTTCCTGCAGTGCTGAGTGAAGGGGTGGGAGACGAGTGGAAACCTATGATGAAATATCAGTAAAGAATGTGAAACCCCTCTGTTGAGATAGGGGAGCCCTAATATAAATTGAACAAATTTGCCGGGCTGCAAATTCTCACCCCACTAAAGTGGACTTTGAAATATTAAAGAAACAGCATATGGCACCAGAAGGACATTTGGACTGTAAAAAATCATGGCCCCCTTTACTCTAGCCTCTGCCTTTTGGATGCCATTCCCTGCGCAAACACTGCATATCACAGGGCAGAACTTTCCGGTCACACTTTAAGGGCTTAACACAATTCGGCCATGCCCTGTGAACGTGCAACGTGTTTTTGTGAGAGAGAAGCACCAGTGACATGCATATCATGGATCTTTTTACACATGTCTGGCTTCCACTGTGCTTTTTGTTCCACATACTTCAAGTATGGTTGATTTTAATTCTAGAGACCACGTTCTCTGTTGTAAATGGGGGAAACTCCATTGCAGTAAGTGGTGCTGCACCGTGTACACCAGTAGAGAATTTGGCTCTAGACCTTTCTTTCCCTCTTCAGATCTCTTCATTCTCGCTGTCTCCCTTACTAGCCTAAATCCTCACCAACCCTCTCTCTGACCCCCACAACACAGTGAAGGCCGACAAACATAGAGGGTTGGATAAAGTCATTAAAGAGTCCCTGCAGAACAGGTAACAAAGAGGTAACCAAAGCTCACTAAGTCAATGGGAGTATTTCTATTAACCTCAGTGAGTACTAGATCAGGCCCATAGTTTTCTGTTACCATGTCTGCTTCCAATATTGGTTCAAAACCACCTTGAGCTCTGTAGCAAAGTAAAGGGAAAGACTGTGTTAACGTGATATTGTGGTTGAAATTTTGCATGCCAATAATCTAGGGAATTCGAATGTATGAGTCCCATACAAACTACTTGGGACTCTTGGTGTGTATATATAATTCGTATTTATGTATGGTATATAAAATGTAGTGCCTTAATATGTACATGTAATGTGGCTGAGTTACAACAAAACTTGGAATTTCCTGTCCTGCATGTGTGCAAATACTTATCTATAACATCACAATAACTACCCCCCCATACATTTAATTTTCTCTTTTTTTAAAAAGGAGAGAGAACTGGAATTAATCGCACATTCATATCAGGATGTGGAAACTCGTGCTTTCAGTTACACCCAACCACTATACTGTGGAGTACAACTGAGTGCAAAATATGGCCTACTGTACAAGAGGCTGTATGGTGCAGTGGCTAGTGCACTGGCCTGTGATTCAGGCAAGCTGGGTTCTGTTCCTGATTCTGCTACTGACCTGCAGGATGACCTCAGGCAAGTCACTTTGCTTTTGTGTGCCTCAGTTTCCCCATTTGTAAAGATACTGCCCTCCTTTCTAAAACACTTTGAGGTCTATAGATGAGAAGTGCTGTATAAGAGTTAGATGTTGTAATTTAAATGATTGTGCTGTCTTTATACTTATTTGCTCATAGTTGTACAAGACCTACACATACTCACAAAAATAGCCCTGACTTAAGGATCTTAAAGTCTAAACAGACAACACTCAGAGGAGGGTTAACACTCAGAGGATCGGCTTACGTGGCCTGCATCTTGCAGGAGGTCAGACTAGATGATCATAATGGTCCCTTCTGATCTTGAATTCTATGATGATATGATACTGTTTAAAAAAAAATGATTGAATAGAGTGACTCTTTGTAATGACATAACTAAGGCCACAAGCTATATCAATATAAACTGAATTAGAAGGGTCTACACTAGAGGGTTGCACCAGTTTAAATTAATTTCTAAACCAATTTATTTAAATTGGTGCAACATTTGTGTGTAGACAAGACCTAAGTATTGTGCTTTGTGAGCATGATGAGTCTTATGGAGAGAACTGAAAGAAGAAAGGAACAGTTTTTGCACTCAGTTATACCCCGTTGGGATAAGGAAGAGAGTTCCAGACATATGAGTAGAATTTGGCTTTGTTTGGCACTTTCATATTCAAGGTATCCCCAAAGCACTCTTCAGTAATAAGTTGGATGCTGATACTGCAGTGACTGCGTAGACAAACACAGTGGCTGTTAATTCAGCAGCAATACCTCCAACAGAGCTTTGGATAGAGGGAAAGTTGGCAAAATGCCCTAGAATCTGCTTCTTCTAGACATCCCTGTGAATGGCCTTTTGCCCTGACTAAGAATTCTGAATTAAGAGAAGACACCTCTGCAATAGTAATGTTACTGTTTAGGAAGCTACAGATCTTCCTACTTATATGGGACAGGTCCTACAAGGTTGGAAGGTGACTCTGTACCAGGATAGGTACAGAGCCCAGGGCTGGTAACAGGCCAATATACCCAGCATGTGTAGCTGGTATGGAATGAGCATGCTACAGTAGATGCCAAGATCAGGCAGTGGTGAAGGACTTCATACCCTTTTGTAGGCTCTCTTGATTCCTGACAGCTAAAAAGGGACCAAAGGCTGTTGTCAAATAAGCAAACCAAAATCGGCATGCAGCTGTGACACACACAAAGACCTAAGTTCCAGTACATCACCTGAAGGCATCCCAATTATGTGGAATTACCATCCCCACTAAGCAGCAGCTATAGCTATTACATGTCATTAGCTTTAAATTAGATTTTCTCCAAGAGATGTCCCGATTAAATGGATTTCATGATTAAGTACAAGTGGCATGTACTTTAATATACTGTGTTACAGTATACATATAATTTTTTTAATTGTATTGTTTCTTTTACTCCAAATTTCTTGCTGACACACAGTCAAGTCCTCAGTTAAACCATTAAGTGCAAAAGCTTTCATAAAAATCTTCTAATCTCCGTAGCCTTAACATTGTCTGTCATTGTGATCTCCTATTACTGCTCAGAGAACTGGATGTAAAAGGCATGCAGGGAATGTGGCATATGCAGAGTTAAAGCTAACCTAGTCCATTTGGGGATATCTTCCTTGGCAGATAAGCTGCTGAATGGGAGGTGCAAACCACATCATGTGAAATGATTAAATATGTGTTCACATAAAACAAGAACCAGGGGTCACCCAATGAAATTAATAGGGAGCAGATTTAAAAAAAACAAAAATAACACTTCTTCAAACAAAGCACAGTCTAGATATCCAATGAGTGGAACTCATTGCCAGGGGACGTTGTGAAGGCCAAAAGTACAACTGGGCTCAAAACAGAATTAGATAAGCTCCTGGAGGGTGGGTCCATCAATGGCTATTAGCCAAGATGATCAGGGACACAACCCCATGCTCTGGGTGCCCCTAAACTTTTAACTGCCAGAAGCTGGGGTTGGCCAACGAGATGGATCACTCGATAATTGCCATGTTCGGTTCATTCCTTCTGAAGCATCTGGCCAGTCAGTCAGAGACTGGATACTGGGCTAGATGGACAATTGGTCTGACTCAGTACCGCCATTCTTATGCTTATGTGTGTTTTTAATTCTTTGTAACAATTCCTGTTTATACAAACTCCTACATCACAGATGATGTGGCACAGAAATGAAAGGACTAATTCAGGGCACCACTGAAGCCCATGCTTCATTTCAGGCCCATGCTTATGTTCAAACAATCTCCCTGGAGCACAACCAGAACATTTTGCTTAGCTGGTCAATTTTTTTCCCATTTTTGGTTGCCAATAGCAAAAAAAAA
The DNA here is from genome assembly GCF_020497125.1 of Mauremys mutica. Taxonomy (NCBI): domain Eukaryota; kingdom Metazoa; phylum Chordata; order Testudines; family Geoemydidae; genus Mauremys; species Mauremys mutica. The sequence goes on along the minus strand of NC_059072.1, from coordinate 362,482,240 downwards.
AAAAAAAAAAAAAGGTTTATTGTTGATCGCTGAAAATGAAAAAAAAATCAGTTTTTGGTATTTTGACTAAGGCCTGGTCTACACTGGGGGAGCGAGCTAAGTTGGTCTAAGTTACGCAACTTCAGCTACGAAAATAGCTTAGGTGAAGTCGACGTACTTACAGCTGCTTACCACGGTATCTTCACTGCGGTAGGTCGAGTGTTGCCACTCCCCCATCAACTCCGCCTACGATTCTCACTCTGGTGAATTACTGGAGTCGACGGGAGAGTGCTCGGCGATTGATTTATCGCGTCTTCACCAGAACCCCGGTGGATCAATCGCTCCGGAGGTAAGTGTAGACATGCCCTAAAACTTGAAAAATCTGTAGAAAACTGTTGACAAAAGTCAACATTTTCCCCTTTTCACTGAAATTTTTCAGGGAGAAACATCTCCCCGTTTCCCAGCCAGTGAAAGGGGGCCAGTAGCTGGGCTCAGAGAACAAGGGTTGCATGGACCAAAGCTGGAATCAGATGGCAAATTCTTACAGGGCAATAGCCTGTTGTTGAATAGTCCAGCAATATCTAAATATACTTCACACAGGTAAATTCATCAGTCTTCTCTCTATGTCCTTTCATTTAAGACATAGGGGATCCTAACACTCCAAGCATGCCATCTGGTGTCTGAGGAGCTTTTGTGTGGAGCCGCTGTAATAATTTATGGCAATCTACTCCCAAATACCATTATTTGGGAATAGCTAGCCATATAGTTATTCTTTGAAATCTATATATGGCTTCAACAGACATGATCTTCAGGCTTCTGACTTGCAAGCATGCATTTTGCTTCCCCACCAAGAAAGAGATACATTCTGCTCAACCAACTCAGCCTGGAGAGAGAGATGTCTACACTTGGAGATAGGAGTGGGATTCCCAGCTCAAGTAGACTTAGATCCACTAGCTCGGATAGAGCAAGTGTACTAAAAATAGTAGTGTAGCCATGGTAGCATGGGCAGCAGTGAGCAGCAGGACAGATTAGCTGCCCCAAGTGCAAATCCGCCCAGACCCCATGGGTATGTACTCGAGGCAGCTAAGCTGTGCCATCGCTTGCTGCTGGTGGTGGTAGCATGGCTACCCACTATTTTTAGCACACAAGCTAGATCAGAGCTAGCGCAAATATATTTACTCAAACTGGGAATCACACCACCAGCTCCAAGTGTAGCCGTACCCTCAAGCACTTTATAATGGAGATTAGTATCATTATTCCCATTTTACAGATGGGGAAACTGAGGCACAAGGCTAGGACTTGACTTGCTCAAGGTTACCCAATAGCAGAGGTGGGAATAGAACCGAGGTTTTCTGAGTCCTTGTCCAGTGCCCTATCTAAAGTGCATAAAGCTAGTGCAAGGAGTTTGAGCAGAGAGCTGCTGGGGAAGTCATTTGGGCTGATACTGAGAACAATCAGATGAAACATATAATGTATTTGTGGTGGAAGCAGAAAATATGCTACATGTCACTCTGCTGTATGGAGGAAGCTTGCACAGCACATGTGCTTGGACCTAACCAGAGCTATCAGTCAGACTCCTTTTGAATCATTCTGCCTATATTAGTGCTTTCAGGATAGGCTTATTTATCACAAACTTTCCTCTTGCGGAAATCATAAGCTGAAGTTTCCCCAAATTCTCTTGTACTGCATAAAAGCCTTTTCTCCCTTGTGATTTCCCACGGATGCCTCAGATATTCATTTGAATGGATGTAAACTTGATTAGAGAATGATGAGGTTGTCTGTAAGGCACACATCTAGGAGATACCATTCTTATCCCACCCCTTCTTTACCTTCATGCCTGCACAACAGCTTTTTCAATAATCTGCATTACCTTGGATTAACAGCTCCCTCAAGAACGTAAACATAATTTATTCAGGAAATGACTTCAGTGAAAGCTGCTGGGTGCTCAGCATTTCTGAAACTCAGGCCACTTATTTGGGTGCCTAAAAACTGACTTAGGAGCCTAACTTGAGGCACACATTCTTTTCTAAATCCTGGCCTAGATAATGAGAATGCTCTTGGGGATAACAACCTCATTGTTACCATCCAGGGTCATCAAACTCTGCCCCACCATCAGCTGCCTGTGCTTATTTTCCCCTTCTTCTTCCTCCTCTCCTACCTTGGTCTTCTTCAACCACTTCCAGCTGCACACCAGCACTTATACCACCCCTTACCGTTGAAAAAACTGCCTTCATTCAAACTTCTCTGAAAGATCTCCTTCATTCAGGAAGACTTCTGATCCTAATCACTTTACCCATGATGACTCCAGGACTCTGCCTTTGATGTGTTATCTGGCTTGTGAGACAAAGTGAGGTAATGTCTTTTATTGGACCAACTTCTGTTGGTGAATGTGTAAGCAGAGTCTGAATGAGCTCTCCCCTAGTGAAAAGAACAAGAGTACTTGTGGCATCCTAGTGGTGAGCTGTGGAAAAGAACATCAGGAGCTGATCTAGTTGCCATGGGCACACCCACTCTGCCAAGGTGCTCAGCATGATGGGATTGCTTGCCCAAATGGTCACTTTTGGCTGGTGTGGGATCTCCAGTCTCCTTGTTATTAGGGCAGGAGTAATAAAGGGTTGTTATCCTTGTTGTGTGAACCAAGGGCAGCAGAACTGTACTTGCAGGGGCGTCTGGCAGAGAGTGCCAGAGCAGAGCCCCACAGAGAGGGGTGGTGAGTGAGTGCCCAAGCAGCACAGCGAGTAAGGCTGGGAGGTGAACTCTGCAGGTGCACCTCTGAACTCTGGGTCTGCACTGTCCAAGGACAGCAACTGTGAGTGGGGTGCAGAAGAGGGACGGGCATGTTAAAGGGACTTTTGGGTTGCTGCATTTAAGAATCTGAGGGGAAAAGGACACTGCCCAACTTACTTGGTGGTGGGTCTTTTGATCATGGTTTATGTTTATAAACCCGGTTTGCGGTGTTTCCCCAAATTAATGCCGCATTATTTCCCTCCATTTATTAAAAGTTTTTTTTTTCACTCAGACTCTGTGCTTGCGAGAGCGGAAGTGTTGTCTCTCAGAGGCGCCTAGGGGTGGTGTGTAATTGTCCCAGGTCACTCGGTGGGTGCTCAAGCCAGTTTAGTGTTGTATTGTTGTAAAGGAACCCCTAGATACTGAACCCGGCCCTTGTTGCTGCCAACTCTGACTGGCAGAAGGCTTACAAATGAGACAAGCTTTCAAGCTTACACAGCGCTCTGCTTCAGGTCTCTTATTTGTTTGGGGTTTCTTGCCTGATGTTCAGGTAGGATTTCTGATTTGTTTTTCCTTCCAGTGTGTGGGAGTATGTGATGATTTCTTGTTTGAGAGGGTCCCTTCTGGAGTATGTGAGATGCAGAAGATGATTCCTCAGTTTTTCTGACGTCTTTCTGAAGAGCTTTTCAACATACTTGGAGTTGTATTAGTGGTCAGAGGGTTAAAGATGGTGAATCCTCTGGGAATGATCTTTTGTTGTTTGCATTTGCTCAGGAAATAGATGTTGCTGTTAAGTTTGGCTTCCTTTTTGTTCATGTTGTGGAGTTTCCCTTTCAGAGAACAACCTTCAGTAGCTTCTACTGTTCTTTGCAGTGTTGTTGTAGTCCTGTTGGTCCCAAGATATTAAAGTGGAGAGGTAATATCTTTTATTGGATCAATAACCTCTGAAGCTTACACAGAGCTCTTCTGATTTGTATGAATTAGATTACAATAAGATCCCTGTCCTGAGGAGCATACAAAGCATGGTAGCCAGTTACAGTATTCTAAATAATAAGATGCAAGATTAGATACCAAACTCTGGTTTCTGTTGGACTAACACTGACCTGAAGTGTCCTTGTCAGAACAGCTACCTGAGTCAGTCAGGAGTCCAACCTCCACATCTAACCTTTAGTGGAAATGCACAGTAAAGCAAGGTCATAACTGGTTACTTTCTTTCTGCTTGATATTACTGAAGGATGTAATAAAATATTGCCTTTATGCAATGGGGGACATCCCCCCTATGTTATTACTGTTGCCTTGCATGAAGTTTGTAACATATCTCTGGGGGCCCCACATCCACCCACCACCATTGTTTTCCTAGAATACGATCAGCAGGGCTTCTTGACACTGAAGATTTGCACTTAAAATATTCAGGTACACACTGCATACTGACCACCTACAACTCATGCCAAGCGTAGCAGAAGGTCTAATGGAGTCTTTCACAGCTCTGCTTCATTCTCTTTTGTGTTCACCAAGTCAAAAAGCATTAAAGCACTAAATGAGTCTCTTTCCCCTCATCATTAGGTTTTTATGGGAAGCTCTTTCCATTGTTTTGCTTCCAAGCTCAGCGTGTGACATTCCCAAAAGGGCAGTCAGCAGAAGGAGATGCGTGAGAGAAGATTTTTCTTAGACAGAAAGGCTCCTGGTTTTTGCATTTTTCCACATCCACCCTATTCTGTTTAATGACTGGAGGAGTGGAGATTAATTACCTGGAGATGTATGGAAGGAAAGCAAAGGCAACTTTGCATCCCTGGGCAAATCAAGTGGAACAAAGAACAGACGGCTGGGACAAAAACAAATCCCTCCCCATATAGCTGTACGCATAAAAGAGCTACAAAATAGGGTGATGGCTGGTTATGGTGCTCGGGGGTCCCATTGCCTCAGAACACTGCTCCAAGAAGACAGACGCAATATCTTTATGATTTCTTGAAAGACTTTCCCCAGTGAATGAATGAATAGTTGTGGGCAAACTTTTTGCGTACATGTAGCATATGCCTTTTTCTATACCTCCATTTCCCGCAGTCAACAAGCTATAACTGTTGCTGTTATACAAGGCCTCACTTTACCAACTATTAGGAGTACTTAGTAGCCACTGCTAAGTTTCCTGGCATGGACTAGGTTTGGAAAGCACTGTGTAATGATTTGGAACAATTGATTTTGGGCCACCAGCTGGATCAATGCGCTGTGTGACCTATGGATAGAGGCTATGGGAATGCAGGGCATGGGAATAAGCTTGTAATTCTTACCCATATAAATGGTACAAAGTACTGAGGTGGCCTAGACATAAAAATAGTGATTGGGCTGCCTATACAAATTTGATTATTGATAGCCTTAGCTCTACATCCCTCTTGATTCATAATTTTTCATTGTTGAAAGTATACTTTCTAACATAACTTGAATGATATTGTAATATTTATGGGGAAAATTCAAGGGATCAGTCACAGAGTTCCATTCAGGCCGTAACTAGGCATTTTGGTGCCTGAGGCAAGCAAGCATATTTGCGCCCCCTACCATAGGCAACAAGGGTGTATGTGTGCATTTTTTGGTTGCATCCCCCCAACCCAGACAGGTCAGGTGGCCCACTGAGGTGAGTCAGGAGGTGGAGATAGTGCTCCCTCCCCGAGCCCCACCGATACCCACTGTGCGTGACTTGCCCCATTGGCAGAGTTTGACTCCTGTATTGGGGGGCATAGGGCTTAATAAAAATGTTTGTGGATAGAGAATATGGAAGTTAGACACACAAGTGTATGTACATGAAGTGGATGCACAGGCACCCAATCACAGACCAGAGACAATTGTGTTATGATTTATCTGACCATTCATTATTAAATAACACATCTTGATTTTTGAATTTGGGGCAATCCAGAATGCAAATTTTATGACAAGATGTCTGTAGAATAAATTTGAGGGAAGTATGGTCTGCCGGTTTATATCCCACAAACAGAAAAACATGGCTCTGCTTGCTGAATAAGTTATTCACTTAACCCTATTTAAAAACCAGAAATTAGAAGGGAATAGACATATGGAGTTATCATGTTTATCCCCTACCAAACCAGGAACATGACCTTGTTCCAGTGCATTCTTGTGCACTTTATCTAGTCCAATTTCATGAGGGGTGGGGCTCTTATCATTGCCTTTTGGACACTATTCAGCAATATAATAGGCCTCTCCATTCACCCCAAATTTTTCTTTGCTCAGTTTCACCCCATAACTCCTAGTGGTAGTCCACCAGCATTACCCTCAACCGGTCAATCTCAACTTTGATCCACTGTCCTTTACCTGGTGACCCTCAGAATGAAGTGTTTGAGGAAGCACATACTGGGGGAATTGAGCATTTAGGAGAGGAGGGGGTCCTTGGAGTGATCTCTCTTGTATGAAGTTGTACACTTAACGAAAGAGCTGGAACACCACTGTAAATAACACCTTGTGAGGGACAAACCTCAGATAGTTCAGAAGTTCAGTTCAGATATTAATCCAAACCTCTTTGTTTTGCAGAAACTTACTAGAAATTTCATAACAAGATTTGTGGTGCTTCCCGCCTGTGCAGAAATACTGCAAGAACAGTCTTTCTCCCACTATTATTATGTTATTGTTCAGCCTGGAATTCCGAGGGGGGGAAAAATGGAAAACAGAGGGAAATAAACAAAAAATGTTAATCTATAATTTTCAAGCATCAGAAAAGTTCTATAGCAGTAGACCTGGGAAAATAATTCTTTTTTTTTTGTTTGGTGGCAAAAAGCAAAGCAATTTCATTTCAGGTCCAATGAAAAGAAACATTTTATTTTAGTTTTGGGTGGTTTTTTACCTTGTTTGTTTGTTCAATCTAGCTAAATTTCTAAACAGAACATATTTTGTGTTCTGGCTGCAGCTTATTGGCCAGGGGCTTTCTCTCCAGCTTCTGGATGATGGTCTTCCCGCTCAGGGCAGCCACATGGCTCCTGTCCCAAGGCTGGCACCCTGCCCAGGGCAGCCTGGGGCTGGGCTTTCCCCTCACTTCTGATCCTGGGTTGCAGCAGCTGCTCCCCTGTAAGTCCCCAGGGTCCTGCTCAGAGTTTCCAGGGAGGTTCTGGCCGCCTGACCCTTATGAGGAAGTTTCACCCACCTTTGGATGACCCTCTCCCCCACTGTCCTAGGAGTTTGCCGGGCTGCACTCCAAGTGGCCCTTGGGAATGCAGGGGAGCAGAATGCCCAGCTGGGGGAGGGAGTCCTTAGAAACCCAGGTGCCCTCCCCTCCTGCTGTGCACTGTGGGTGGACAGATCCTGTGTGCATCACTGGGGAGTGACTCTGGCGGGCTCTGAAGTGCTGGGACCAGTGTAGAGTTTTTGGGGGGCAATGCCCCTGCATGCCCCCCAATTACTGCCCGTGGCTGGCCCCTCCAAACCCATCCATGCCCCATTTTTCTGCTCATCGCTGCTTTGTGCCCTCGGTGGCTGACCCACTCGCCCTGCCTTGGTTACAGCCCTGGTTCGATTTCCAATTATAGTCACAGACCTAGGGAAGAAGTAGAATCTTTGGACACTACTGGGATCCTGTCAGTGTCTTTATTATTCCAACCATGCTTATAGTTAGTATAGAATCCTGTCATGGGAATTATGTGCTTGCCCTGAGGGGACATGAAGCAGCTATCTCCTCACTCCTCCAACAAGTGAGGAGTGCTAAGGGCCCAAGAGAATGACTGTATTTCAGTTGCTCACCCAAGCGCTGTCTCTCTAGACTACTTCTGCAGAACTTCCCCTTCAGATAGTGCTTTCCACCGTGGCCCAGCAGCAGCACTCCAGTAAAAATCCCATACCGAAGACCTGAGTAGGAGCAGGGTTCTTCAAGGAGCACTGCTTTGTGCTCAGATCAAATTAATAGATTTTAAAGCTAGGTGAGACCACTATGATGCTCTGTTCTGGCCTCTTCCATAACACTGACCATAGAATTTCAGCCAGTAATTCCTGCAGCAGAGGGAATTATCCTTCCTCATTACGTAAGTGAGCATTATCAAGCTCAATAGCTTGTGGTGGCATTAAAGAATAGTCCTAGCTGAATTACCCAGCTAGTATATACTGCCTTGGAACAAGCACGGAGTACTTCCATCATCTCTGAGATCAAGAGACGCTCCCACCAGTCCACTAACATTTCCATCTCTTGCTGGCCCAGACTGTAATCTAAGGATCTTCCCTGTGGCAGTACGATGTGCCACCGCAGAGCCACTGGGATGGCCTGCCAAAAAATATTAAACTACTCCAATACACCTTTTAATTCTGCCCTTGTCTGTTCAAACACTGAAAATAGAAAATTAGCTGATCTGACTGAGTCAAACACATTTGTGAGAAGCGCCTTTGTGAGATTAAACTGGAGGAATGGGTCTTTTGAGTGTAGCTGATAGAGTCCATCTCCCTTTCTGCCATCAGGTAACACTCAGCCCTGACTTACAAAGACAGTTCTGAAGTGCAATATTTTGGCCTTTAGAATGTACCTCATTGCAGTGCCTGGTGGGTATTTTAGAAACAATGTGCTGGAAGAAGTTATCTCTGGCTCTTCCATCAAGAGTGCTGTCTCCACCTCCTGCAAATTATTCATTTCAGATAATGAATATGGGTTGTGTGGAGAGGGGGAAATAATAGTCATATGGGTCAATCAAGTTAGCTACTGTCAATAAGCAAAAGTGGAACACAACTCCTCTGGGATCTTTTGAGACACCTAGTGAACATTGACTTGATGGCAGATAATTACATGATAGCGTTAAGAGTCACAGAAGATAGGGCTGCAAAAGACCTCCTGGATCATTTAGTCTATGCCCCTTGTATTAGTGCAGGATTCTCCTCTACATTAAAATCCTAAGTGCTTATCTAGTTTATCTTGGACACTTCAAGTGATGCTGCCTCAATAATCTTTCCCAGTAATGTCAAAAAGTGTGTGTGTGTGGAGGGGGGTGGGGGGATAAGAATGCATATGTTGGTTAATGTGTTGGATGGGGGGTGGGTGAATGCTAGAGTTGGTGTATATTTCTGTATGTCTAGAGTGAATGTTTTTATTTGAGTAAGTGCAGTAGTGGGTGTATGTCGTATGTTAATATAAGAGTCCATGTTTGTTTGTGCGAGAATGAGGGGGATGGTTGTGTGTGTCCATTAAGCCCTGCATCGCTTTTTATCCTACTTAAACAGCATTTTCATCACTGTTTAATGAATGAATTTAGCAGCCGGCATTATGGAGAGGACATTTTTATATGCTGTGTGTCTACTTCAATCTTATTTATTGTGCTTATCTTGTCTTCTGTGCTGCGGTCATTATTCACGGTTGAGTGAATCTCTGCTGTTGGCAAAACCAGAGTCAATCAATGCACGCGCACCATTCCTTTCAGCTGTTCCTCTTCTCTTCCAGCATCCGTGGTATTGTGTGGCCCACAGAGAGAGGAAGGGGGCTCTGCATGCAGAGGTCGGAACTGGGGAAACTGATCAATAGCCTTGGTGGGGCACCCATGATGTCCTTGTGTAGTGAAGCAAGTAGCTGCCTATGTTGCTATGATAGTTAACCTTGACCTATTTCTCCCTTGTTGTTATCTGTGGTAAACAGGAACAACAAACACAAAATATTGTTAAATTCAGTGCACAGCCGTTGGTGCATTCTTCCTTATGGGGACTTTGAAGCAATGCAGAAGGAAACACTGCAGAGATTAGAATTCTTTTTTTTTCTTTTTTCCATCTTACTTCCCCAGGAAAGCTCAATTCAGATGCAGACTCTCACTTTCACTACAGCTCCTGCTTTTTGTTTCCCAGCTTGGTTCTCCCAGATGCAAGGAGCACAATTAACTTGGCCCAGGTCACCTAGTGAGTCCTGTCTGTTTTGAATGCAATGTGCAAGAGGATGTGTGGTCTAATGGCTGGAGCAGAGGACTATAAAACAAGAGGAAGGATAACTAGAGGAGGGTTATAACCTGATTAAGGCACTGACTTATTGGGGGATCTGGATTCAACTCCTGGCTCTCCCATGGGTGTCTGGTATAAGCTGGTGGGAGTCATTTAATCTCTCTGTGCCTCAGGTCCCAATCTTTTGCCTGTATAATTGTATCTCTTTCTCTGTCTTGTTTATTTGGATTGTAAATTCTTTGGGGCAGGGACTGTCTCTTAATATGTGTTTATATGGCACCCAGCCCTTGGGGACCATAAAACAGTGGGGCCCCGCTGTACTACCACCAATAAATCCCCTGGCTACAAACCCTAGTGTTACACTCCAGTGCCTGCCAACAGTACCATGCAATCTAAGGCTTTTGTGACGACTTGAACTTCTACTACCTTGCCTAAAACCACCAGACTCATTCCACTTGTGGGCTGAGGATCTTAGTCAAGATCTCCATTGATGAAAGCCTTCCTGGTCAATCTTTTTTTAACATAACGCAGCTTTTTACCCCATAAAAATGAACCAAGACATTTAGGGAATGTGCTTTGCATACATTCTTAATTTTTCCCTAAACAAGGGGACAAACATGCCTTCACTCTGCGTTTTCGCCCATGAGATCTCTTTTAAACAAGCAGGCTTGGCTCTATAAATATCTTCATTCAAAATGGTCATGTTTCAGCCTTGAACCACAGAGTATTTACTCCTGGAGTGTTTCCTTTCTAATGTTTTAAAAGCCATTGCAAATGCTTCATTTCCTCCTGATCATAGCTCTATTAGATTATCTGCTCTTTCAAAGGAAAAAGAGAAACATCTGATACGAACTCAGGCTCTCAGAACAACAACAATTTTTGTATCATATTGACTTAAGGGTTAACCCTTCTCTTGAGTTATTAAAGGTTGTATTAGGTGCAGAGAAGGAATGGCATTTGTCAAGTTGAGATTTCTGTGAGCAAAACCAAGACACATAATTTCCAAAGTACATCAGAAATAGGCAGCCTGTGGGGAAGAAAGTTGGTTTGTTAAATCACAAGGGGAGGAAGGGGGAATCAAAGAGAGCAGACAGAATGCAGAGAATCGAAATGACTTCTTTGCTTTGCTCTTTAGCCCTAGATGTGATGGAGGAAAATCTACCCTGCAGTTACTCTTTGCAGATATCAAAGGTGAAACACTATCTGAGATGGAGGTACCAAAAAAACCAAAAAAAGTACTGGAATAATTAAAGATTTTAAATTGCAACAGATCCCCAAAGTCGGATTGTATTTGTCCAAAATTTTGCTGAAGGCACTAAAGAACCATGCTGAGCCATTTGTGCTAATAAAAATAATCTTTCCTTAAAGCAACTCCTCTTCCACAATGCAGGAAAGTAGCCAGAGCTGTACCATTGTTGTATCTAGGTAGGTGCAGATAGTTACACCAGTTTGCGCTTGTAAGTTTGTTCCTCAGTGGTTCTTGTAGCCTTGGGTCCAGGAACTACAGTTTTCAGGATGCAGCCTGGGGAATAGAGGAGGTGGGGTGGGAGGAGAGAGAGAGAGAGAGAGGGAGAAGAGGAATAAGAATGTGAGCTCTATGAAGGAGTGAGGGGAATGAACCTGACCTTTGCTATCATCTAGCTTCCCGAATCTTCCTCACAGGGGTTCAGGTACAAAACCCATGCTTTTAAATACAGCTAAGTGTGATTTTTTTTTAAGCACATGACAATTTCCATTGAAGTCAATACAGTTATTCCAATGCAGCCACACACCCCTGACTGCTGGAACACACCCCAATATGCTCTAGAAAACCCCCAGCACCAGGGAGTCCTTGTGGGGAAATTAGCAGGAGGTCTCATGTTGCCAGTACTGAAACATCCTTAGAATTTCTAAATATTATAGATGACAATTTCCTTACTGAAAAAGTGTTGCATCCAATCCAGGGAAATGCTATATTAGACCTTATCTTGACAGATAAAAAGGAACTGATCACAGAATTAAAACTGAATGGTAACTTAGGTACAACTGATCATGACTTGATCACATTTCTAATGTGCAAATAGAATAAAGTTCAGGCCAGTGATATCTTTACTTCATGCTTTAAAAGGGCCAGGTTCACAAAGCTGAAAACAATTATGAGCCAGATCAGCTGGGAGGAAGAATTTAATGAGAAAAATGTGAATGATAACTAGGAAGTGTTTAAGAACACTTTACTAAATGCCCCCAAGCCCACAATTGAAGAAGAAAATTGTATTGGTTAAAAAATGGACCTGATCTAGAGGGGAAGTGAAGGCAGCAGTATAAAAATACCATATAACAAATAGAAGAAAGGAGACATTGATAGTAATGACTATAAATCAGAAGCTAAGGATTGTAGAAAATTGATAAGGCAAGCAAAGAGACACAAGGAGAAATCTATGGCCAGCAGAGTTAAGGACAATAAGATGGAGTTTTTAGAGTATCATAGGAACAAAAAGAATCCTTACTATTATATTGGCCATTACTAGATGGAAATGGTAGAATTATCAATAATAATGCAGAAAAGTCAGAAGTGTTCAATATTTCTGTTCTGTATTTGGAAAAAAAAACAACAGATGATGTAGTCTTATCTTATGATAACACTCTTTCCATTCCACTACTATCTCAGGAGGCTGTTAAAACAGCAACAACTAAAGTTAGACATTTTTAAATCAGCATGTCTGGATAACTTGCATCCAGGAGTCTTAAAAGAGCTGTCTGAGTTGCTTGCTGGACCATTAATGTTGATTTTCAAAAGGTCTTGGGACACTGGGAAAATTCCAGAAAACAAGAAGAAAGCTAAGGTTGTGCCGATATTTAAAATGGGTAAACAAGGTGACCCAGATAAGTACAGGCTTTGTCAGTCTGACCATGATCCCAGGCAAGATAATGTTACAGCTGAAATGGGGATTAATTAATAAAGAATTTTAGGAGGATAATATAATTAATACCAATCAACATAGGTTTATGGAAAATAGATCCCAAACTAATTTGATATTTTTAATGAGATTACAAATTTGGTTGATACAGGTAATAGAGTGGATATAAAATACTTAGACATCTGTAAGGCATTTGACTTGATACCACATGACATTTTGGTTAAACTATATATTAAAGAAAAGCTGGCTAACTGAAAGGTCTTAAAATGTAATTGTAAACATTGAATCATCCCTGAATGGGTGTGTTTCTAGGGGGTCTTACTGGGATCGGTTCTTGGTCCTGTGCCATTTAACATTTATATTAAAGACCTGGAAGAAAACATAAAATCATCACTGATAAAGTTTGCAGAAGACACAAAAATCTGGGGACTGATAAATAATGAAGAGGACAGGTCACTGATACAGACAGATCTGGATTGCTTGGTAAGCTGGGCACAAGCAAACAATATATGTAAATATAGACAGCTAGGAACAAAGAACGTAGGCCATACTTACATGATGGCAGGGGTGGCAGGTTTGTATATTTTTGATGGTGCCCAGAACAGGTCCAAGACCTGTCCCACCCCCATCCCCCCACCTGTCTTGTAAGACGATATATATATTTTTAAATAATGTAAAAATGTGAGGGCTCTGGAGTGGGGCTGGTGATGAGGGGTTTGGGGTGTGGGAGAGGCTCAGGCAGAGGGTTGTGGTGCAGGGGTCAGGGCTGTGGGGTGGGGGTGAGGGATTCATGATGCAGGAGGGAGTTCAGGGCTGGGGCAGAGGGTTAGGGTATGGGGGGATGAGGGCTCTGGCTGGGTCTGGGGATGAGGGGTTTGGGGTGTAGGAGGGGCTCAGGGCTAGGGCAGAGGGTTGGGGTGCAGGGGGGTGAGGGCTCTGGCTGGGGGTGCAGGCTCTGGGGTGGGGCGGGACTGGGGAGGAGGAGTTCAGGGTGCAGGCAGGCTGCCGTGGGGTTTGGGCCAGAGAGGAGGACTCCCCCCAGCCCTCTCCCCGCTGGCAGCAAGGAGCTCCAGGGGAGGGCCCCCCATCTCCCCACTGGCAGCACACTCGCCTCGCACCACTATCACTCCATGTGCTCCTAGGGCTCCTCTCAGGTCCAGGAAGCCCCCTCACCTCCCCTCTGGCAGGTGCCAGGGTGGGGGGCTGCCATCACATGTGTGCCTCCTCCCCTGCTGCTGCCTCTAACTGTAGCCTCAGTGGGGGTGGAGGATGGGGCTGCCCTTTGCCCAGTATGGGGCAGGAGGCCTCCAGGCCCTGAATAGTGCTGGAGCCCAGGCATCACAGGCCAATATAACTCGCCACCCCTGCATGATGGGTGAGTCTAACCTTGGAAGCAATGACTCTGAAAAAGATCTGGGGGTCGCGGTGAATAATCAGCTAAACAAAAGCGCCCAGTGTGAGATAGTGTCCAAAAAGGGATAATGTGATCCTTGGATGCATAACCAGGGGAATCTTGTACTTGGCACTGGTGTGACCATTGCTGGAATACTATGTCCAGTTCTAGTTTCCACATATTCAAGAAGGATGTTAAAAAATTGGAGAGTTCAGAGAAGAGCCATGAGAATGATTAAAGGATTAAAAAACGTACCTTATATTGGTAAATTTAAGGAGCTCAAACTATTTAGCTCATCAAAGAGAAGGTTAAGACAGTAAGATTACAGTCTGTAAGTACCTACCTGGGGAACAAATATTTAATAATGGACTCTTCAGTCTAGCAGAGAAAGATGTAACATCATCCAGTGGCTGGAAGTTGAAGCTGGACAAAGTCAGACTGGAAATATGCTATAATTTTTTAACAGTGAGAATAATTCTCATTGTAACAATCTACCAAGGGCCATGGATTTGGTGGATTGTCCATCACTGACAATTTTTAAGTCAAGATTGGCTGTTTTTCTAGGAATTATTTTGGGGGAGTTCTATGGCCTGAGTTATACAGGCAGTCAGACTAGATGATTACTGTGGTCCTCTGGCTTTGGAATCTATGAATCTATGAATAAGATGCAGAGCCAAGTTCTGCTAGCAATACACCTGGCAGAGTGGGTCTTTTGTGCCCAAGGGCATTCCTTGAGGATGCCATGTGACTGCATTGCATCTCCTTTTCACCAGCTTACCCTGTTAGAGAGCAACCTTGAACTGAGCCCCCTCTTTTCATGTTCCATTTCCTTGAGTCCAACTATTCCTATTCCTCATATTCCCACGCCATGTCCCCAGGAACTGAACTCTGCTGTTCTATTTATTGTCCTGCCCTCTCCTTCTCTGTTACCCTCCATCCCATTCCTTTTGTTCCATTTCAGCTTCTGTCTTTCCTTAGATTTGATCAACAAGGTGACCTATTGTGTTCTTCTTTTCTCTGTGGTGATTTTTTTTAATTCTTCATTTTTCTTTCTAAATAAAATGAGTTGATCAATTTTTCAGTGAAATCCCTGCAGGCAAAGGGATAGTACCAAACTGTGTGTCCAGCCAGTTACAGGAGCCAGCAAGGTGTATCGCATTCTGCAATATATCCAGCTAATTTCTCTGTATCCCTCCAATACAGGCATGGACAAAGATGGGATGGAGCAGGTTCCATCAGGATAACATTGCATTCTAGCGGCAGTTCCCCCTAAAGATAGCAGTGAATTCCCAAGAGGAGGACAGCAGGGTTTGTTATGGTGCAGGGAATCTGGCAATTTTGTCACAAGCTGAGAGCCACTCCCCAGGTCTTGGTGAACAAGGGGTTAATTTCAGCGCAGCATGCCCTCTTCATGCACAATGTTCATGGAAAGGACCAACCATTGGCTACTTGGGACCTAGAGGGCCTCTGGGAAGTTTGGGCTGCAGATCCAAGGGTCATAGGAGCTGAATCCCAAGCTAGAGAGTTCTCTGTTTCTTAATTGTCTTATGTTAACTTGTTCTGCTTTTCAGTTACTAAAAGAACGTTTTCCCTTGAGGGAAAGCCCATGCAGACTGCCTCTATATCTTCTGCTGAGCCGTTCATGCCAACACTTGGCACTTTTGTGTTAGAATATCATTGTTGATTCTCCTCTTTCAAGTCTTCTCATTCTTGCACCGAAGCATTTGTAGTGGGCTCTGACACTGATCATGGATGCTAGTTCATCCACCAGAACATTAGGGTCCAACTTCTCTTGCTAGTGTCGTTTTGCAGAATCCCATTGGGATTGATGGAGCTATGCCAACAGAACGGCACAGCAGCAGAAAAACTGATCCCTTGGCAGTGTCTGTTACAGCTCCATTTTGTTCTTACAGCTGTCCCCTTACTCCATTTTGTTCTTGTTTTCCTCCTGTGGCCGCCCCTCCCTGGCTGTTAAGTTATTTACCAAGGCCTCTGCCCCTCTCAAAGGGAGGGACCCTTAAGTTGTTTAACCAGAGCCATTGCCCTTCTCAAAGGGATGGCCACTTGTGCTAAGTGGGACCACTGCCCTGTTCAAAGGGTTAGTCCTGTTATCACCTTGTTAAAACCTGGGCTTGGTGTAGGGTGTGCACTTTCCAGAGCTGCAAGACCTATTGTGTTTTTAAGATCCTGGGCATGAGTCATACCTCTGGGCTCAGGGCTAGTCCAAACATGCCTCTGTGGCTGCCTGCAGTTTTTTCTCTGCCTTCTCTCCTCCCTGTAAGAGGGGGAGCCAATCAGAGTTACTGGCGGGAAGCTGCCAGGGTTTGCCTTTAAAAACAGACATTTTTTGAACGGACTTCAGAAAGATTCTTGCATTGCTGCCTGGTCTGATCAACCAGGAGTTCTGGGGGTCCTTTCTCCGCTCTCATTTTATTTTTGAGCGTACCCCCGTTTTTGAAACCCCCCCACGAAGAACGAATTGCTGCCTGAGAGATCTCCTGATTATCAAGACTGTACCGAGCCTTCTGATGTGCTTGCTGTTTCTGCCTCTGCTGCTGCCTTGGGGGATGGTAAGAATCCCTCTGTGAAACTTTCTATACTTTTATTTTATTATTTTAGCTGCTGGCTCTGTCTCCCCAGCACACAGACTCAAGCTAAACCTTGGTCTGTGTCCTAAAACCTCTCTTACAACCCCCCCGCCCCCCCCATCCTGGCTACTGGCTCTGTCTCCCCAGCACACAGACTCAAGCTAAACCTTGGTCTGCGTTTTAAAACCTCTCTCTTAAACCCCGTGGCACTCTGCCACTGAAAATAAGTTTGTGCTGCTGCTAAGTTCTGCTCCTGTGGGCTTTGCCTTGGACTGTTTTCAGCTGTATCCACTGCTGCAGTCACCCCCCCCTCTTTGGAGCTGTGTCCTGGACACACACCACTCAGCCCTCTGGAACTATCCTTAGCATAAGGTGCACCCATTAAGTTAAGTTTAGCATTATACTTTGTAAGTTAGGCTTAGAGAATTGTTGCATTGTGTTTTAATTTGTGTAGTCTTGGTTAAGTTAGCTCATAGATAAGATTTTGCTGTGCTCTGTATAATTGTAATTGTCTGTCTTCCCACTGCAAACACCCCCCCCCAGCTTCTCTGTGTCTTTCTACCTTGTTACACTCTCTCTGCTGCTTAAGCTTGCAGCCTGTTTGCTCTGTCTCACTAAGTTTAAATCTCTAGCATAAAACCCCTTTGGTTACTTTCTTCCTTTCTGATACCCCTCACATTCTACATTTACACCACTGTGACACATTTTTACCTAAATTGTTTGTTATTTAACACATTTTATCCATAACTGTTAGTTGGTTATATGCTGCTGACACACACCTTTTTACATAGAAATCGCTAGCTACCTGTTACATTTATACCTCAGTGTTAACTGATTACCCACTGTATTGTATCCTACTGTGTTGTACCCCACTATTGAAACCCCCTTACTGTTCACCAAAAAGAAACCCCTCCCTAATTGTCTACCTTAACAACCCCATACCCCTCACTATTGAATTTTCCCTGTTTTTGTATTTTCTTAATAAAGTTTATTTTGCACCCCACCCGTGTGGTAATTGCTCCCCAAGATCCCATATACCTGCTGGCAGGGACAGGCAGCAGTTGGAAGGGTCTTTTCATTGCTAGAAAGGGGAGCAGAGAGACAAGGTCTGGTCATTATATTTAGGGTGGGGAAGTACCAGACAGGAGGAAACAATCTGCTGTTTCCCCTTCTGGCTTTAATCCTGCCGAGCTGTATTCTAGTTGCCTTTCATGGCCCACTTGCATTTGGTTTAGTTTCTGGTTTAAACATGAAACTGGAATGCCCCATGCCTCCTGCTCGTTCGGTTTAAAATAAGCACCGAGAGCTTGATTCCAGCTCTAATGTGAGTGCTGGGCCTCTCTCTTCCTGGCTTGCGGTGACTTTTATTTAGGCCCTTTGTTTGTTTATGATTTATGAAGCTTTCACTCTGTCTGTCGCGTTTAACAAGCGCTATGAAGAAAGGAGAAAGCTTTTAGCTGCGAGGCGAAAAGGGGAAAGCAACGGCTTTCTCTTGTTTATTAATGCCAAATTTAAAGGAGAGTTGAATTTAAGGAAGGCAGAAAATGGGGGTGGGAGAGTTGGGGAAGCTCCAGGCACCGCTAATTCCTCCCAGAGGAGGATGTTCGGACAGGCACAGATAGTTTTTTTCCCTTCCAGCCACAGAGTAGAAGTGCTTCTCAAACACTGAGATTGGATTTGCACCTTCATTGAATCCTTTGATGGGGCCTGAAGAGGTAAAGATACCAAGTGCAATTCTCTCCTCCTTTTATTATCTCTCCTAAACCAAGTTAGGAAGTTATTTAATCAAAGCAAGCTGCTGAGCATTGGCCAGGCTGCTCGGGGAATAGCTGCAAACTCCTAGCATGCTTCCCCAGTTTACTGAGGTGCTACCAGGAAGGGGGCTGGGAGAAGAGAAATGGAGCATGCTCCGAAATCCATCCTCCTGGGAAAAGACTGAAGCGTGTTGTCATTCTGTACACAGGATGAGTGCAGGGAATTGATACTAGGGGTGGGATCTGAGCAGGCTCAGGGCTGGGAGTCCCAGTGCACTCTGACATGGAGATGGTACCAGCTTTAAGGAAGTCCCAGAGTCCAGGAGTGGAATCGGGGGTTGCACTGGAAAAGGCGGATGAAGACAGGGAAAGGAAAATCTTTGAGTCTTTGAAACCAGAAAGCACCTGCCATTTCTTGCTCCTCTCACCGCATGGTGTCTTGTGTGCCTTTCAGAGTTGGAGCTTTGAGCATACTCACCAATTTTCTCCCTTTTAGCTCTGACCTGGACTCTTAAAGGTCCATTTTACATCATGATTAATGCCACTTCCACCTGTTGTTTTTTTTTCCTTCTCCCTTTGGGAGCCTGCCACCAACCTCTCCATATAGCTTCAGAGAGAAGTAGCTATTGTTGCATGAACATCTAAAGAGCAGTTCACTGTAGAATCTGGGGACTGGTAGGAGACAATAGGTTCACAGTTTCCATACACTGGGCTTGGATCAGTACTCTCCAGCACTCCTGGCCTTTGCTGAGCCAAGGCACAAGGGAAAAAATAATCAGATTCAGAGCTCGGAGCAGACCTCTAGATGCACTGAGTCAATCATTGGACTTAATGGTATAAAATCTCCTAGGTTCCTGCTCTTTAAGATATCTGCATCCTAATACTGCACTGAGCTGAGCTCCCTCAGCTCCCATTAAAAGTTAGAGAAGGAGAGGACACTCAGCAGCTTGCAAGATCAGGGCCCTCAGAGGTTGATCCTTCAAGATGCTGAGGCCATGACTCCTGTTTGCTTGCTCTTCACATTAGAAGCATCCATCCTTGATTTTCCTGTTTTTGCTGAAGGACTCCTTAGAGGGCTGGAGAGTTGGTTAGGCTGTGGCCTTGTGTGACCTGTGCAGGCAGACTGTTACACCTCCGTGGAGCCACACTGAAGTCAGTGGGACTGTTTGCAGGTCCAGCAATCTGCCCATGTGGATCTCAGTGGAGGATGGGGGCCAATGACAAGGCCCCTGATCCAAAGCTGTTGATATCAATGGGAAAACTCCCATTTGGATCAGGCCCAAGAGGATGACACCTAAGTAACTGAGAGGGGAAGGCATTGTAACCACACTCCTTAAAATTCTGCTTTTGTTTGGTTGTGGTTTTTTTTTTTAAATGCATATCTGACTCAAACTCCTGCCAGATACTTGGGAGAAAAGGTGTCTATGTTAAAAACTCAAACACCATAACATATTCAACTGTAGACTATGTATGTTTCCTCTGCGGCTCTTCTCTGAATAAATTGAATTGAATTGCATCAAAACCAGGGTAGACATGACTTAATAGTCCTGATGTTTCTAAGGTAACAAATAAGCACAAGAAAATCCCTATAGCATTTCACATCTTCGTTATATATCATAGCAGGGGGAAAGGGTCCAAACACAATCGTTTTTCATTTGCAGGTCAGCTTTGATATTTATGAACATAACAGTTATAAGCCCAAAGGGTGTTTTTTTCCCTAAAAGTTACACTGTAAGTGCCTGAAAATAAGGACATAGGATGAAAGTGCCATTGCAGCCATCATTCACTATAAGTAGTTCACGAAAGTGGCCAAAATATTTAAATGAGGTTTAATTATAAAGATTGAAGAGATGACTTCCGGAAAGTGAAGCAAAATCTCCAGGAATTAAGACAGCAATAAGAACCTAACCAGCAAGGAAAAAGTAGTTTCAGGCTCATTAATATGATGCTACATTCTTCTTAAACTGATTGCAAAATGTGTGTACAGTGATCATTACCCACACACATGGCCTTTGGGATGTAATGCGGCAGCAGTTTGGCCCTGATAAGACTGTATGACGAGGTTTGGTAACTTGATCCAAAGCCAGGGCTGGGAGCTGCAGGTAGGAGGCAGCCCGGCTGAGTACGGGCTGGCGCAGGTGATTACTCAGTGCCTCCCCCACCCATAGTAACCGGACTTTGGGTGTCTGGTCAGTAGATCTGACCAGACACTGTCAGGTCCCCTTTTTGGCTGGACTTTCTGGTTGAAAACTGGCACCTGGCCATCCTAACTGCTGCTCACCAAGACTTGGTGTGTGGGGAACAAAAGGCCACCCTATGTGTGTGGGGAGGGATCAATATTCTTCCATATGGGCTCTGGACAGCCAGGTACAAGTTAGGACATCCCTCGGGGCTTCCTTAACTGAAGTGAGTTGCTAAATCAGTCCCTGGCAGCCTTGGGGTTGGGGGCAGGGAGGAGGAGAGAAGAAGGTACAAACCGCCCCCTCACTCTCACACACGCTCTGTCTGTGTATCAGGCTTTGTTCCCTTTCCCCCGCTCTTACAGGCCACCATAAAGTAGTTTGAATGCTCCCTAGTCCCACACTGGGTCATAGCCTGGATGCTGACTATTCTGTGGTGAACTACCACAATTGTGTTTACATGGACCTCTCTGATCCAAGTACTGGCCAAGCCAGTTTAAGTACAGGATCAGTAAACTTTATTTAACTATGAGATCATCTGCTGCTGATATGCCTGCAGGCCATAACTCCTGCCAGTTATTATATTCATCTTTCTTTCACAGACTTAAAGTGACAAAATGTAAAGAAGATGAATTAAGCTTTTAATGCCCCCAAATGACATTTAAATACTTCTTAAGACTTAAATGGGTTATTTCTTTGCAGCGGGGGGAAGGGGGGGTTCTTCAGCACTGCAGGAAAGGGGCACAGCTGAGTAGACGAGGTCCTTAATTTTTACTGCTATAAAATTGTTACTCTCCTCTACCCCTTCACCTGACTGCATACCTAGATCCCTGTCCTGCCACCTTCCATGACTGACACTGTGTGGTCACCAACCCCCTTCCTGATTGGTCGCTCGCCAGCTGGCTGCTCCACCTCAGGGAGCTACCTGTGGAAGAGGTCTGTGTGGCTGACCTTGTTAATGCCTTCTCTTCCCATCGCCTTTGCTGCAGCCTCTGGAGAAGCTCACTGTGAGATAAGGGCATGAGGGGAGCAGACTGTAAAGATGGAGGCACAGCTACAAGGGGAGGATGTGCCCCTATAATACTCTAATACAGGTGACTATGTGTCTCCCTAGTTGCTGGTTCTTGCGACGATGCAGCCTGCTACTTTTTCCACAGTTAAAGGACCTCTTTACCCTGTCTTTTCAGTGCTGAAGGGATTGGATTCAATCCTTGCTGACGACTGTGGTGTCTGTGTGTATGTGGTGGCAGGTAAGCTGTAGACATACCTGAGATGACGTTAAAAATAGAAGCAAATAGCTTAGTTTACCAAATTAAGGCAGGGCTCTTGTAGGGAAAAATAGTAGGTGATTATGTAATTCAAGACTGTCTCATAATGCAGACACACAAGGGAGCTGAGGCAGCAAAGGCGACTGTAATTCTGTCATTTCCTAACTTTTGAGTGCTTGATGATGTGTGTGTGAGAGAGACAGACCTTGACTAGGTCACTTAGGGCTTGTCTACACTTAAAATGCTGCAGCTGTGTTCTCCCGTCGGGGTAGGTGAGCCACCTTCCCGAGAGGAAGTAGCTAGTTCGACAGGAGAATTCTCCCAGCGACCTAGCACTGTGTACACTGCGGGTTAGGTGAGTTTAACTGTGTCGCTTAGGGGGGTGGATTTTTCACACACCTGAGCGATGTAGTTATACCAACCTAATTTCCAAGGCCTTAACCGCTAAATTCCCTATCTGAATAATGGGAATATTAATCCTTCCTTTCTCCCATCCTGTGTCTTGTCTGTTTAGATGATAAAATATTCAGGACATGGACTGTCTTTTGGTATGTGCTTGTTCAGCATTTAGCACTGTTGGGTGTGATCTTGGTAGGGGTCTTTAGCTGCTATTGTAATACAAATAATAATACTTAGCTCTTAGTCTGTAGATCTCAAAACGCTTTACAAAGGAAGTTGGTATTATTAGCTCTGTTTTACAGGTTGGGACATAATAAAGTGACTTGCTCAAGGTCATCCAACAAACAAGTGGTAGAAGCAGGAAGTGAACATAGGTCTCCTGAGTCCTGGTCTGGTGTCCTACCCACTAGGCACCACAGCTTCCCTTTTAATAACGCCATGTAAGATGCTCACAGTTACTGTGATAGATTTTGTGAGGTGGGATATCAGGACTAACACCAGCAAGTCATTTCACAGCCACCACCTAAGAGCCATCAGATCGTAACAATTTTCAGTGACTGGCATCCTGGGTCTGGCTAGAGATGAAAGACTCCTTAGCCTGTTATAAACCCGTTGAGCCATCCAGTTCTCTTGTAAAGAACTGCAAAGAACAAATAAAAATAAGAGAATGCTTTGGGGTTATTTGCTATTTACTGCTGACAACTCCATCCTCTCCTTTATTTCTTTTTTTTTATTTTCATGTCCATCCACTAAGATTTTTACGATTCTCTTGAAGTGTCAGCTAAGAATTGAACAGCATTATTGAACTAGCACCGGGTTTTGGGTTGAAAAAACGTCCCCAAACCATAATGAAGAAACACATCAAAGCCCATGAGATGGGACAGGACTTAAACTGTCATGAAGAAGGCAGCCCCAGAGGCAAATATTTGCATTTGAAAAGCAAGAACTTGGTCCTGAATATTTTTCATTACTCTTTTTTCATTAGGTGATTGATTTGTATGGGAAGTTGGTGACTGAAAGCCCTGTCGTTTTTAAGTGAGCTGTTATGTTTTGTGCATATTGTGCTAAAAGTTCAAGTAGTAAATAGATCACAGGGTGGGAACAATAGAGATTATATGAGATCGGATGGTATCGACCGCCTGTTACAGCACAGACAGGTGTATGGAGGCACTTGGTCAGATGTTATTACAAAGACATGCCGCTATTGAAGTGGCTGTTATATGAAAGAGAGAATGATTAAAGACACGCCGAGACTGAAGTGCCTGAGTCGATTCTGAATCACAGAGCTGGCAGTAGCATTTGGGGTGCGGGGAAAGAGCCGAATACAGTAGCCCTTAAACAGTCTGCCCTATCCCCTGTCACTAGGGATTTTGCCACCTCAAGCATGGCAGGCAGGCTGCCTTCGGCGGCTTGCCTGCGGAGGGTCTGCTGGTCCCGCGGCTTCGGCGGACCTCCCGCAGGCAAGCCGCTGAAAGCAGCCTACCTGCCGCCCTCGCGGCGACCGGCAGAGCGCCCCCCGCGGTTTGCCGCCCCAAGCACACGCTTTGCGTGCTGGGGCCTAGAGCCGCCCCTGGGTCAGTCTAAGGATTTGGAGGGGCGGGGGGGAAAGAGAGAGAGAGAGAGTGTGTGTGTGTGTGCGTGTATGTGTGTGTCCCCTTCTTCTGTGTTGCCCAGGGCCGGCTCTAGGAACCAGCACTCCAAGCATGTGCTTGGGACGGCACTTTCCAAGGGGTGGCACTCCGGCTCCTTTTTTTTTTTTTTTTTTGCTTGGGACGCAAAAAGCCAGGAGCCGGCCCTGAGCGGAGGTGAGCTGCGGCAGTGGGGGGCATGGGGAGGGCCGCAGCAAGTAACCCGGGGGGGCCAGAGGAACCCCTCCCCCCAGCTCACATCCACTCCACTGCCGCCTGCTCCCCCGAGCGCACCACCACTCCGCTTCTCCCGCTCCCTCCCAGGCTTGCCGTGCGAATCAGCTGTTTTGCGGCAAGCCTGGGAGGGAGCGGGGAGAAGCGGAGCGGCAGCAACGTGCTCAGGGGAGCAGGCGGAGCGGAGGTGAGCTGTGGCGGTGGGGGGCACGAGGATGGCCGCAGGAAGTAACCCTGAGGGGGCAGAGGAACTGCTCCCCCCCCCAGCTCACCTCCGCCCCCTCCCCTGAGTGCGCCTGGGAGGGAGGGGAAATGCGGCGTACTCGGGGGAGGAGGCAGGGCCGGGGATTTGGAGAAGGAGTTGGAATGGGGCGGGAAAGGGGCAGAGTTGGGGCGGGGCCAGGGGGCACGGGAAAATTTTTTTGCTTGGGGCGGCAAAAAACTTGGAGCCGGCCCTGGTGTCGCCCCTCCCCCCCAGCCACTTGATACTGCGGCCACGGAGCCCAGCTGCTTTAGCTGGAGCCCAGGTACGGTTGCCATCACTTTAAAAGTTTTGCTAGAGACATTTGGTCAAAGAAGTTGGGGCTCTTGGGACAGCTGGTTCATGATTCGTCTTTGAATTCATAATGAAATGCAAAACTTCATGAACTGTAGAGTAGCTTTGTATTTCACACACCTCTCATGTGGAGGGACAGCAGAGAGAGAGGAGTGTGTGTGTGTGTGTGAGAGAGAGAGAGCGCAGTTTCCAGAACAAAGGACAGGGCTTTGAGGGCTTCACCATTATTAGTAGTATTCTTCATGTTGCAGTGATGCCTAGTGCCCCAGTCACAGGCCAGGACCCCATTGAGCTAGGTGCTGCACAGACACAGAACCGAAAGATGCTCCTCGCACCCAAGAGCTTACAGTCTACGCGTGAGCCTTCTGCCAGGCGGTTTACAATAGCAGAGAGAGCTGGTTTCAGTAGGGTCCCGCTTGAGAAATAACTAAACCAACTCAAGCCCCTACTCAGAACCTGGGAAAATTAAACACACCCTTCCTCGATGCTGCTAACAGACAGAACTTCCCCACTCACAAGCACTCTGAGATTGTATATAACCAGGGACCTTTTTATGAGGGGAAAGAGAACACAATCTTAAACCTGGAAAACCCAGCAACAGAATATCTATGCAAATAAATCATAACACCCCCTGCCCCTCCGCAAAAACACTTCTTGGTAACCTTGGCAGAAGTCTGTGTAATGCCCTTCCCGCCTGCGAGGGAGAATGTCCCTTCATTGCACCACCTCACCCATCCAGCAAACCCTCTCACATGGTTTGGCTCAGTGATTAGCAATAGATGAAGGGTGTGTCTACACTGCAGAAGGGAGTGATCTGCTTGAGCAGCAGTGTGGATGATGTGGCGTGGCAGTGGCTTAGGCTAGCCAGCCAACCTTAGCCCCAGGGGGTTTGGCAGGCTTGGACTCAGATGGCTAGCTTGAGCCGCTGCCCTGCCATAATGTCCATCTTGCTATTTTTAGCATACTAGCTTGAGCAGAGTTAGCATAAATCTGTCTACTCGAACGAGTTTACACCACCAGCTGCAATGTAGACATACCCCCAGTGTCTCTTTGCAGGTCTGCTTCCAGTCCCAGTGGAGCTGCTTGCTTTGTAGAACCATCACCCACTCCAGATTAGTGATTTAACTTTATTAAGGTGCTGGGTGCGCAGGACCTCCTCAGAGTCCAGTCAGTTTTGCTGGTGTCCTCTGCATTGTCTCTCACACCCAGGTGGGGAGCCAGGAGCACTTAGGACCCTTAGACAAGGTTCTAGATACTTGGAAATAAACTCTTTGTCCTTCTGGAGCCTCTGTTGGAGCCCAAAACCCAAATTAATGTTTAGGTATGGTGAATCTCCAAGTGTTACAAGAGGAATTGTGGGTAGGTAGCCTATGCAAATGAAGCACTCTATGGCAGCATTTTCCCCTTTTCCTCAATAGAAGGAGTAGAGAGCTCTTTCCCTTCTAGAACTTCCGGGCATAGTGCTTACATAAGTATCAGACTAGAGAGAAGTAGATAGAACATTAGGCTGTATTTGAACATGACCTTGAGAAGTTGTGTTAACTATCCTTTTAAACACAACTTTGCAGTCAATGCAGACAAGGACCGGTTATATTTAATACCATGGCAGCTGGCTGTGGATAAATTGTGTCATGTGAGATGAGACACATGACTCTTCCCTGTCTACACTGACTGGAGAGTCATGTTTAACAACGTTAGTTAACAGGTCTCATCAAGGTCATATTCCATCTCAACCAAAGAGGCCTAGAAGCTGTGGTGATGGGTGCTTTAGAAATGCTTAGCATAAACAGACAGAACTTCAGTTTCCAGAGTTGCCAGTCTGATACCTTTTTACTAGCTCTGTATTCTCACTTTAAAGAAGGAAAAGAAAAGCCTCCTTTTCAGAAAAGCAATAAGGCACAGCAAGCTGTGAATTTCCAAGGGACTGTCATTGGGTTGAAGGCACTTCATCTTTTAGCTTCCCGCCTGAAACACCCTGAGGCATGGAGTGGTACAAAACAACACACATACACACCATGCACTGTGTGTGCAGCACATCCAACATCTCAATACACACATTTTTTTTTCTGATTGGACAATTTTAAGACTTTTCTCTAATCATCTCAAAAAGCTTTGTCAGAGGCAGTAGCTTTCCTGTAGCCAGGACAGGAAGTCTTCCTGCCAAGTCACTGCCTTCAGTAATGTCAGTAGAGACTCACAGCGGGGCTGAACTTGAGTCCTGGTTTTAGCTAAGGCTTTTGCAGGGCCCTAGTGCCTATAGCATATTCAAATAAGGAATACAGAAGACTGTTTCTCATATACTCCCTCCCCACCCTCACTCTTTCTTTCTCTGGTTATGTCTACACTGCAATGAAGGATGTGTTCATAAACCGCAGCAGCTAACTCAGGTTAAAAGAGCAGTGAAGATGCAAAAACTCAACCTGTTAACCTGAGTTAAAAGCTGAGTTGCTATGTCTTTCCTGCTATTTAACCTGAGTTATCTAATGCAAATTAGTTAACTTCGGTTGAGAACACCCCCTCCCTTTTTTTTTTTTTTGCAGTGTAGACACACCCTCATGCTTTTTCTGCTTTTTCACTCAAGTATTACTTTTAACATAATGGTAATATCTAACCACTCATATATAACAATCTGTAGCCTCTGTCTTCCATTTTTCAGATTGCAGGTGACCCACAAAACTCGGGCGAATAATGACCACCACCCACAATAGGATATTTTCAGACTTTTATTATAAGGTGTAGGTTACATCCTCAGCAACATTAAGGACCTGATCCAAAGCCCACTGAAGTAAATGAGAATCTTTCCATGGATGTCAGTGGACTTTGGGTCAGCCCTAGGAGCAGTAGTTACCCATCAGCTCTGTCTCTAGCTTCAAAAGAACAGAAACAAAGGCTGGTCCTTGCATCGCTCTGACTCAGTTATGTGTTGCCATGCTTAGCAACACGTTTTGTGCTCTTGCAGTTTGATACACATACGCACCCAAATGTTCGGTCAGCAACATTATTTCATCGTGGACTACTGTTCAAAGCATCAGGTTTAACATACCTAAAAACTGATTTCTGTACTGTGGCTGCCCAGGGAAGGGAGAGAGGCCTTCAGATAAAACCTTAAATAACCAAAATCTCATTGAGCTTGCTGTGTGCACATTAAAGATCCCATAGCACTTTTTGTAAGAATACCAGTCCTGGTGTCCTCACCAGCAGTTGACCTCTCCCGCACTGGTGTGCTATGTGTAATGGTGCCAGTTGTCCTACTGACTACTGTGACTGGTTGCCTCTCACTCTGGGGTGCCACCTGATGTACTGGGGTACCACTGAGCCCACCTGTTCCATCAGTCTGGGCTCCCTCACTCTGTCCTGCTGAGCCAGGCCCTCAGGCCTCCTCTAGCGCACACAGGTAGGGATATGCCCAGCTGTGGAAAGACACAGACACTGAAATCAGCTCTTCATGGGAAGAATCAGCCAGGGGATTGCCCAGCACTCAAATGCACATCCCCTCTGAGGTGCAAACCCAAAATTGTATTGTCCTTGCTGCACCGAAAACTGTACAGCATAAGCTCATTAAATTCACCCCCTCCCTCAATGTGGAGGAAGATATGCACAGCTTCTTGCCCCCAGTTATGAATTTCACAAGGATAGATTTTAAGTGACTATACGTGATAGTGACTATACGTGATAGCAAAGAGATCAAAGCAGATTACCTTAGTAAATAAACAAAACCCGCAAACTGAGCTTAACACACTAGATAGGTAGGCTATAAATTAGCAAATTCTCACCATGAGTGATAAATGGGCTACCAGATTCTTAAGGCACAAGTTGCCTTGGCTTTCCCAGGTTTTCATACACAGGCTAAAGGTCCTTCTAGCATGGGACCATCACTTCCCACAGTTCAGTCCTTGCCCCTCAGGTGTTTCCAGGTGTGTTGTTGCAGGGAGAGTGAGGTCCCCCCATGATGTCATTGTCCCCCTTTTATATCTTCTTCCCACTTGCTGGAAAGCTCTTTTGCTGTGATCTGGGTCAAACAGTTCCCATTGTGCAGTGCTATCTCCGAGAGATTTCTATTGTACACAGTTCTTGGGGTAATCCTCGTGCTTGTGTGCATTTCCCCAATAAGCCACTAACATTGTTTGGCCTTTTTACTGTTGTACCTGAAAGGCTGCTTGTGGGTTGCTTTCAACCTCACAACATGTTTCAGTAACACATACATAGCCAAACTTCATAACTTCACATACAACAATAACATACAATCCAACGAGCTATTAATGTCTCACAGATCAAGGTATTTAGAATGATACCGCACAAGACATACTTTGTACAAAACATATCCTAATTACATGACAGTGGTGAATATTGGGGTATCACAACTACTGTCCTCCACCCAGAGGTGGCTATATTTCAGCAACAGAGACAGTGATCCCAAGGTGTACATAATTTCTAATCTGTTTTTGATCCGTGAGGATGGATATCACTGTGGGCCTGACTTTCTCAAGTGTTGAGCTCATGTGTTTCCCAATGACTTCAACAAGAGTTGCTCAAAACCTCTGAAAATCAGGCTCTGTGTAAGTGCAAGATTGTGTTGCAATCTGGGGCCTTGATACTGCAGCTGGATCCACATGAGCAAACCCGTGGGTCTGCACTGAAGCCCCATGGACCTTCAGTGGGGCTCTTTTCCTCACAGGCACAAAGATCTGTTTGTACAGATCCAACCACAGGATTTGCGCCTCGGATTATTCTAGCAGTTAGAGGGTTTCCTTCCCCTTTCTCTCTTTCTTCTGTAGGGGGTGTCCATATTTCTTAATTAAAAGGAAATTTAGGTTTGGGAGTTAATGAGTAAGGGTGGGGTCGGGTTAAGTTTTTTTATGTCATGTACGAAAATAGATGCCAGATCTTCAGAAGGCATAAATCATCAGAGCTATATTGAAGTTAACTGAGCTAGGCCACGATTTCCTCCTGCTGAGAATCTGATCCATAGTACCACTTGCTTGTTACCTTTATAATTAACATGAAAAGAGTGATGTGTTCTGATTACAGTGGAGATAAGCACATGCACTCTAGCCAAACCCATTTTATAATACAACCCTCAGATCTTATCAGAGACCATGGTATTCAGTAGATCCAACCAAAAAAAAAAAATCCGGCTAATCCCATCTGGGATGGGAGTGGGAGAGAAATCTTCAGATTCACCTCCCAGAGTTTCCAAAGAATAATCCTTGCAGATGAGAGGGGCTTTAAGGATATGCTGTGGTCAGGGGATGAGATTTCCCAGTTCCCTGAGTCCCAAGGAGCTGTGGAACAACTTGTGGATGGGTCTTCAAGGAAAGCTGGCTACCCCATGCAGGGCCCCTCTTTCTTGAAGGAGCTGTGTAAATCCCTTCACAAATAGCTCCATGAAGTTCAGTGGTCAATGAAGCCACATTAGTTCTTAATGAAGTTTGTAAATGGAAGTCTGAAAGGTTCACTCTGGGGACAAGAGACCAGTTCCCTGCTGTCCTTTTTTTTCCCCCTGGTGACACCCTCCCAAAACACAGTATACCATCAGCTCCACTGAGCGCTGGATGAGGGGCATGACATAGGGAAGAGATGACTGTCCCATAGGGCCACATTTCCCCCTCTCCTATGGGTGCACCATTAGCTTGCTTCCTTTCTATGGCCAGAAATGGAGGATTGCTCCCACCCATTACCCCAAACCTTTTTGGAGAAGCCCAGCTGTGTCAGGCAAGCTGGCTGGTCAAGCAAGGATTTGACCCACTGTGAGCAACAGAGGAAGAGAGATGGAGAAGGTTTAACAAAAGCCTTTTGTATTAGGCAAACCCCCAGGAGATTTTCACACTGCATCCCTCTCAAACATTTATAATGACATTTATATTAAGTTGGCATCTGGCATCCTCTATATTTAGGAAGGGCTTGCCCTGCAGTGTTTACCTAGGGAAAGTTCATGATTCCCTCGGGTTTTGTTCAGCTAGATGCTGAGATACCACACCACAGTGATGGGCCTGATATGAGACTCTGAACAGAATAGAATAGCAAGCCAGCTCTTAACCCCTTGCTATACTGGGTTGCTCTTATTCACCATTTAACTCCACACCTTGGCATGTGTCTACTAGACATTATTGTGTGTTGAAAGTGGTGGAACTTTCTCATTACTCTTGCACTTTTCACACTCGTACAAATGCATACCTAGGAGCCAGATCTGTCAACGCCAGCTGGGTTTGTAGCGCTAATTAAGCATACAGGACAGGAATGGAACACTCAGACTGACTGTCAGTGATGTCATACCAGTGCCTATAATCTGCAGTAAATGCACAGGTTTATCTCATTAGTTGTTTTTTAAAAAAATTGAATATAATTCCTTTAAGTCTCTCTGGAGCATTGTGTTTCTAAGGGATCATTTCATGGCTCAGGTGGCTGGAGACATTGATCCTTTAGCCTCGTGCCGTGCAACTCACCTGAGGCATGCAATAATCCTTCAGACTTTCAACACTGCCTGTTGAGCCTCACCGTACATAAGGTAGACAGCATTATTACCAGCTCACTCTCCCAAGTCCAATTGATTTCCTTACTGTGCCTTACCGACACAGATGAAAAGATGCAGCACTTTCCTGTAGCGGCGGCGAAGTGGGATTTTGTATTTGGGAGCAGAGGAAGGTAGGTGGGAGCTTGAAAGAGGATGAAATGATCATGGGTGTCTTTAAAGTTTAAATAGCTGAGTGAATCATCTCACTTATACTTCATAAACACTAATCCAGGGGGGCGGGGGGGAGAAAAAGAAAAAGCAGCCATATTGCTAGAAATGGGAAGGCAGTCAATAGTAACAAAATTCACTTCAGGCTGCTAATTTGTAAACTAATGAACTCTTCCCAAACATAAGAACTACATTAGGCATCTATTAAAGCATTAAGTAGCAAAAGCAACTAAGTCGGAGATGGCACTATGTCTTTATTTCCCATGCACCACATACAGTACGGGCTTGAGAGTGTGGCTTAGTATTGCCATCTTATGGGTAATAATGGAGAGAAAATTAGATATGAGTGTGCAGCTTGAAATAATGCCAAATGAACCTGATGCAACAATGCCCTGGACCAGGGAGCCTGAAATACTGGAGCAGGTTCTGTGCTGGGCCTCCTGAGAAGTGCAGCACAGAAGGCACAGCCCAGGAGGAGATGGGACAAAAGTGAATTTAAATCACCATTATGCCACCTGGATCTTGCGGAGCTGCAAGGACTGAAGTGGCCCCAGTGTAAGAAATCTCTGACTTTCCCCACAGCTGCCTATAGGCCACATCTCACTCCTTCCTGTCCTCACCACTCTCCCTCCCACCCTCAGCCTCAAGGGTGCTGGAACAATTTGTGTAGCGGGGGTGCTGAAAGCCATTGAACCAAGCTGTGAACCCTGGATATGATGGAAACCACTTCAAGCCCAGGGATGCTACTGCATCCCCAGCACCCTTAGTTCCAGCACCACTACTCAGCCCCGCCCTTGCCATGGCCTCTGTGCTGGTGCCTGCCAATGGGTGGCAGCATAGGGCTAAGTATGTTGGCCTTACACTGCTCATACACTGAGGGAATTCTCCCCCAGCCTCTTGCTGTTCCTTTATGTACCCTGTATCCCACCAGAAGCAGTGGCCAGAATAAGCCTCACTGTTCTCAATATAAGTAAAACCTTGACAAGCTGGTGGGAATCCAGAGAAGGACAACAAAAATAATGAAGTGCCTGGAAGGATTGATTATCTTATAAAGAAAAATTAAAACACTAAAATGGACCAAATTCTGACCTGGCGTTAATGGGTACAAGTCACAGAAACAGAGAATCAGAGACAGACAGAAGGGACCGGCAGCTCATCTAGTCTGACCTCCTGCACATCACAGGCCACTAAAACCCACCCTGTTACCCCTGCATTGAGTCCAATAAACTGGGCTAGACTAAAATATTACAGCCAATCCTCAAGAGCCTAAGCTATTGTGGGCTACAGGCAGAAAACAGAACTTCAAGGAAATCACACTCATCTACACCAGGTCTGAATGCGAAAACTAAAGGAGAGCAGGAGAAATTATACTGGGTACAAATATTTGAAGTCTGAAAGGGAGAGGAACTTTTCCGAGCAGCCCAGAGAGGTACAGCATAACTGAGGCCTGGTCTACACTAGGACTTTAATTCGAATTTAGCAGCGTTAATTCGAACTAACCGCTCAACCGTCCACACCAGGAAGCCATTTAATTCGAACTAGAGGGCTCTTTAGTTCGAATTTGGTACTCCACCCCGGCAGGTGGAGTAACGCTAAATTCGACATGGCTAGCTCGAATTAGGCTAGGTGTGGATGCAAATCGAACTTAGTAGCTCCGGGAGCTATCCCACAGTGCACCACTCTGTTGACGCTCTGGACAGCAGTCGGAGCTTGGATTCTCTGACCAGCCACACAGGAAATGACCCGGGAAAATTTGAATTCATTTTCCTGTCTGGGCACTTTGAATCTGACGTCCTGGCTGGACATCGGGGCGAGCTCCGCAGCACCTGCCACGATGCAGAGCTCTCCAGCAGAGGAGTCCGGGCAATCCCAGAATAGAAAGAGTTCCCCAGCATGGACTGACCGGGAAGTCATGGATCTGATCGCTGTGTGGGGCGAGGAGTCTGTGCTCTCGGAGCTGCGCTCCAGCAAGCGGAATGCAAAGACCTTCGAGAAGGTCTCGAAAGCCATGAAAGACAAAGGATACAGCCGGGATGCGATGCAGTGCCGCGTGAAAGTCAAGGACCTAAGACAAGGGTATCAAAAAGTCAGAGCGGCAAACGGATGCTCTGGAGCCAAGCCCCAGACATGCCGCTTCTACGAGGCACTGCATGCCATTCTAGGTGGGTCTGCCACCACTGCCCCACCAGTGACGGTGGACTCTGAGGACGGAATAGTGTACCGGGACAGTTCCTCCTCGATGTTCGCCGATGGGGAAGATGAGGAATGGTCTTTGGAGGACGGCGCAGGCAACAGCGAACCCACTCCCGCTTTCCCTGACAGCCAGGATCTCTTCATCACCCTCACAGAGATCCCCTACCAACCCTCCCCTGCCGTTAACCCGGACTCAGAATCAGGGGAAGGATCAGGCGGTAAGTGCTATAGACGTGTAAACATTTATTTTTTATAAAATATGTATGTAAAAAATAGAAACACTATATAAAAAATTGTACATATTAAACTATACGAAAAGTAGGTCCATACAAAGAGGGATTGAAAAAAAATCCTTTAGCGACAATTCAACGAAGGTGTCATACAGCTCCTCGAAAAGCCTCCGCAGGAGGTTTCTTGGGAGAGGTGCCTTGTTGGGCGCTCCGTTGAAGCAAACTCTTCCTTGCCAGGACATCCGGATATACAGAGGGATCATCGCCTCCACGAGCATTGCTGCATATGGTCCTGGTCGGTGCAGCGCTTCCCTTAGCATCCTCTCTTTCTGGGCACGGGTGACCCGCCTCAGGGTGATCTCGTTCTGGAAATACTGCATCTAAGTAGGGCAATTAGTGTATTGTTACTATTGTTAATGGTTTAAAATTAGGTTGCATAACAATGACCCTCGCCTAACAGCCACGTGCTAGAGGCCACAGAGAACAAGCATACATTGATCTTTCCCGTGCACTGGCGGGAGGGGCTGCAAAAGGCTCATCCTTTCTGCTTTCCACATTGCCTTTAGCAGGAGAGCACAGCTATCCACTACCTGATAAGCATTATCTACTGTAAGGCTTACCAGGACTGTCTGCAAGACGGATTCAGCTGTCTCTCCCCGCTTGTCCGCTCTCCTGTGCAATGGCGCCGCCAATGAGAGCGTACTCCGAAATCTCGAACTAGTTCTGAGATCTCGCGAGACTTGGTGCCCTGTATAGTCTTGCTCTCTTAAACTGACTTGACTGTGTTCACTGTCCGCAAACCTGTATTTGGTCAAGGAAATCACTTACTTTTTCGCATCACACAGCTTCGGCTCTTTCCCGGACTGCCCCGGCATCCCCCTCGCAGAGGCTGGCTCAGATTAGACGGCGAAAGAAAAAGACTAGGGACAAGATGTTCCAGGAACTGATGGCCAGCTCCAGAGCAGAGGAGGCAGAGCAGAGACAGTGGAGGGAGACCCTGTGTCAGCAGCATCGCACACACATCGAACGGGAGGATAGGTGGCGGCAGGAAGACCAGCAGGCGACTCAAACGCTGCTTGGTCTAATGAGGGAGCAAACGGACACGCTCCGGCGCCTTGTAGATGTTCTGCAGGACCGCAGGCAGGAGGAGAGAGCCCCCCTGCACTGCATCTGCAACCGCCCTCCAACGCCAAGAAGTCCTGTCCCCCCCTCACCCAAAGTAACAAGAAGGAGGGGCGGTAGGGGCCGTGAGAACTGTCACTGCACTGCAGCAGAGCGCTAATGTACAAGACACCTCTCGCGCTCTAAATTTGTAGAAGTTCTTCCCTTACAGGATCACCCAGTCCCAAATCCAAGTTTCAACCCCCCACTGTGTATAACATTATTAAAAGCGGTTTGCTGTTACTCACTGTTTCCGTCACGTTTCTCGTGTCAGAAGACTTTGTGTGTAGGGGGGGGGATTTTTAATTGCAGTGCATAGCCCACATTACCAGGGTACAGACTTGGGGGCAGGGTCAACTGCAGGGCACACACAGACTGCAGTCACTAGTCACCAGGGTCAGTCTGTGTGGTGTATGCTGCCCCGGGTGATTCGTTGATGTGTATGCTTGTCCAGGGTCCTGGCGCCTGCCATCCCCGAATGTAAAGGCAGGCTTCCCTTACGATGCACTTCGACCGTAGCCACGAGCCTCTCCGCTGCCCTGAGCCCCAAAAAGAGCCCTCATCCAGGGACAGATACTCACCCTTCCCCCACACCCCTCACCCCTTCCAACGCCCAAACCCACAGCCCACAGCCGTCATGCAAACCCCTATCCAAAGACGGCACCCCTCGCCCCTTCCTGCAAACCCACCCATTCCTGCAAACCCACCCCTACATGCACAACCACTGTAAACCGTCCCCCACCCCACAGACCTATGTAGGAGCAGGAGGCTGTCCTTCCTGTATTGGACAAGCGGTCTGTGCATCAGTGCACACCGAACCCAGCACAGTATGCTTCCATGTTTCAACCCAGGAACAGAAATGCAAAGTCAACGAAAGATTTATTATTAATTACTGTTACATGTCATTAGTTTTAAAACGTGCTTTGGAAGTGGGAGAAACTTGGAGAACCGGGTTTGTGAGCTCAGATCTAACTCGACACATACAGACACAGGCCCATGATCAGGCTCTCTTAAAATCAAGTGGACAGTCACAGGTTACCCTGCTCTGCGAGGAAACTAGCTTTCAAAGCCTCCCGGATGCACAGCGCTTCCCGCTGGGATATTCTCTCGTCACGGGTGTCTGGCTGATCGTAAACAGCAGCCAGGCGATTTGCCTCAACCTCCCATCCGGCAAAAAAGGTCTCGCCCTTGCTCTCACAGAGATTGTGGAGCACACAGCAAGCAGCAATAACTACGGGGATATTCTTTTTGCTGATGTCCGAGCGAGTCAGTAAGCTCCGCCATCTCCCCTTGAGACGTCCGAAAGCACACTCCACGACCATTCTGCACTTGCTCAGCCGGTAGTTGAAGAGTTCCTTCTCACTGTCCAAGGCGCCTGTATAGGGCTTCATGAGCCAGGGCATTAGCGGGTAGGCCGGGTCCCCGAGGATCACTGTAGGCATCTGCACATCCCCTACCGTTATTTTGTGGTCCGGGAAGAAAGTACCTGCCTGGAGGCGTTTGAAGAGACCAGAGTTCCTGAACACACGCGCGTCATGAACCTTGCCCGCCCACCCGACGAAGATGTTGGTAAAACGTCCCCTATGGTCCACCAGTGCTTGCAGCACCATTGAAAAGTAGCCCTTTCGGTTAATGTACTCGCTGGCCTGGTGGGCTGGTGCCAGGATAGGGATGTGAGTCCCATCTATAGCCCCACCGCAGTTTGGGAATCCCATCGCGGCGAAGCCATCTATGACGACCTGGACGTTTCCGAGAGTCACTACCTTTGAGAGCAGTTGCTCAACGATTGCGTGGGCTACTTGAATCACAGCAACCCCCACGGTAGATTTGCCCACGCCAAAGTGGTTCGCTACTGACCGGTAGCTGTCTGGCGTGGCAAGTTTCCAGAGGGCTATGGCCACTCGCTTCTGCACACTCAGGGCTGCTCGCATCCGTGTGTCCTGGCGCTTCAGGGCAGGGGACAGCAAGTCACACAGTTCAAGGAAAGTGCCCTTACGCATCCTGAAGTTCCGCAGCCACTGTGATTCATCCCAAACCTGCAGCACTATGCGGTCCCACCAGTCCGTGCTTGTTTCCCGGGCCCAGAATCGCCGTTCCACACCATGAACTTGACCCATTGCCACCATGATCTCCACGGCGCGGCGTACCCTGCTTTGTGAGAGGCCTGCGCCACTCTCCTCACCGCGCTGCCGGAGCCTCCTCGCCCGATTTCTCAGCAGCTGACTGTGGAAGAGGTGGACGATAAGGTGCGAGGAGTTGACAACGGCCATAAGTGCAGCGATGATCGCAGCGGGCTCCATGCTCGCAGTGCTGTGGCGTCCGCGCTATAACCGACCAGAGAAGGGCGCGATCAGATTTCCCGCCGGCGCTTTCAGGGAGGGAGGGCGTGATTGACGGTTCAATGACGACAGTATCCCAAAACCGCCCTCGACACATTTTTTCCCCCAGCAGGCATTGCGAGCTCTACCCAGCATTCCAATGGGCAGCGGGGACTGCGGGAACTGTGGGATAGCTTCCCACAGTGCACCGCTTCGAAAGTCGACGCCAGCCCCGTTAATGTGGACTCAGAAGTTCGAATTAGTGTATTTAGTGTGGATACACAAATTCGACTTCATAAGGTCGAATCCACAAATTCGAACTAAGTTGATTCGAAATAGTCTTGTAGTGTAGACAAGGCCTAAGAGTAATTGGATGAAACTGGATAAAGACAAATTTTGGCTGGATATTAGGA
This sequence comes from Mauremys mutica, assembly GCF_020497125.1. Lineage (NCBI taxonomy): Eukaryota > Metazoa > Chordata > Testudines > Geoemydidae > Mauremys > Mauremys mutica. The sequence continues at coordinate 362,444,749 of NC_059072.1, read as the reverse complement.
AATGTGTCCTAACAGAAAGAAACATTAGACTGTAGACTTTCCTCCCAAGGGAACTGGTGAAAGACATGACAGTTGGAGAACACACTACAGGAAGAAGTCCTGCCCTGGCCAATGGATGAACTATCTGACCCAGTGAGCCCTTTCCCTAATTTCTATGATCTGCTCACTACATTTTATAATAGAATCTTTCAATCCCTAGTTTTTTAAGGTTTAACATTGGGGCCTGGCTTCAACCCCAAAAGTACACATCAACCACACGACAAAAATACCTGTGCTTTCTTATCCCCTGTACATCAACATTATCAATGCATTGCATCAAATTTTACAGTCATTAAGGTCCTGAGTCAGCAAAGCACAAAGCCCAGTTGACATCAATAGGACTTGGATACATGCTTAAAAGTTAGGCACACACTTAAGAACTTTGCTGAATCAGGGCCTTAAGTCATTAAAGTCAGCCGAAAGAAAGCCCATTTGATAAAACCCCTAGCAAGGATTGCAAATGGACTCTATAGATGCCATTGGCAGAGAAGCAGATGCGTTGGATGACAGTCTCATGCCTCAGTATCATCCTCCAGTGGTTGGAACGAAAAGAGCCCCCTGGCTGAACAAGTCAAATCAAGCCAGCATAAGGGAAGCCTTGAGGTGGAGGGAAGCCTGATTCTATTTGGAGTCCTCAGAAGACACTTCTGCTCGGGAGCTCAGAGTTTCCTTTTGACTCCTAGAGGGGATTTCACTGCAGGAGTAGAGAGGCCCTTAGGGTTTTCTTGGAGCTTTTGTTCTTTTCAAACACATGTCTTGTCCCTTCAGTTGTTTGTCATTCAGGCAGCAGCCTCCAGGGAAACGCTACAGACAACAAGAAAGGATCTGGAGAGAGATGCAAGGGTAGTAGCTTCACAGGAAAATAGACATTCGCTGCAGTATCTATTTGTCTACAGCATCCATGTTTCAAAGGTTTGTCAGGGGAGCAAGGAGCAGGGAGAGATAAGGGAGGCTCTTTGAATCTAGGTGCCACCTGCGGTCAGGGCCGGCTCCAGGGTTTTTGCCGCCCCAAGCAGCAAAAAGAAAAAAAGAAAAAAAAGCCGCGATCGCGATCTGCAGCTCTACCATGGCCGCTTCAGTCTTCAGCGGCAATTCGGCGGCTGGTCCTTTGCTCCGACAGGGAGTGAGGGACCCACCGCCGAATTGCCGCCGAAGAGCAGGACGTGTCGCCCCTCACCGTTGGCCACCCCAAGCAGCTGTTTGCTGGGCTGGTGCCTAGAGCCAGCCCTGCCCGCGGTTGGCCCATGCCAACTGATTCAGGCTCCGGCTAAGGGGCTGTTTAATTGTGGTGTAGATGTTCAGGCTTGGGCTGCAGCCTGAGCTCTGGGAACCTCCCACCTTGCAGGGTCCTAGAGCCCTGGCTCCAGCTTGAGTCCAAACATCTACACCTCAATTAAACAGCCCCTTAGCCGGAGGCACGTGAGCCCGAGTCAGCTGGCTCAGGTTTTTAACCGCAATGTAGATGAACAAAATGCTGAGAAGAGAGAATGGTATTTAACAAGGCAGTATTGGGGAGGGCATTACATGGGGCACTGTATGGAAAGGAGAGCAAACTATGGAAGATTTTATGGATATATAGGTTCCCTGTATGGAAAAGGCACTAGGGGGGATGTCTTAAGGAGATGTCTGTAACAGGACCTGCTGGCCCTTTAAGAACAAGCCCCAGGATTGGCAGTCCAGTTACTGCCCTGACCCTAGGCCAAGTTGTTGTTGGAATTGTGGTTCCCACAGGGACTGATGGGAACTACAGGGGAAGAGCCAGGCTTGCAGGGAAGGGGGAAACTATATAAATAAGCTCCTTTCCTTCACAAGAGGGGAGGGGAGGGGAGATTTGTGGCTCCTGATGGGGCCCTCCATCGAGGAGATGACCAGAGCAATCAGAGCCTGCAGAAAGCACTTTGCGGAGGGGAAGGTGGCTGAAGGGCCCAGGAGCAGGACTAAGAAGCAGGCCAGCACAGTAGTCCTGGGAGGGGAGGAGAGTGAAGCAGGGTTGTTCTAAGCTTGCAGCAGACAGCTACTTCATGTCTCAAGCTTTGGGGTTGGAGCCCTTGGTGAAGGGAGGATGTGGGCTCCCCATGACAATGAGGTGCCACCTAGAGGTAGTGTGGTCAGACCCCTAGAACTCCTTGCCTGAGGAGGTTGTGAAGGCAAGGACTATAACAGCGTTTAAAAGAAAACTGGATAAATTCATGGAGGTTAAGTCCATTAATAGCTATTAGTCAAGATGGGTAAGGAATGGTGTCCCTAGCCTCTGTCAGAGGGTGAAGATGGATGGCAGGAGAGAGATCACTTGATCATTGCCTGTTGGGTTCACTCCCTCTGGGGCACCTGGCATTGGCCACTGTCGGTAGACAGGATACTGGGCTAGAGGGACCTTTGGTCTGACCCAGTACGGCCGTTCTTATGTTCTTATCAAATGTCCTCTTCCCAGCAGAGAACCTGAAAGAGGGAAATACACACCAGAGGCAGGCAATGTTATGCAATTGTGGGGCGAACCCCCAACCCCCAAACTCTGTCACTTGCAACAGGCACCACAGTCACCCTGTCATGACTCCCAGGAAGTGAGAAAATGTATTTGGGGCAAGGAAGCACCCAGCTCTGAAGGTATGAAAGGAATAGGACATGCAGGGATGGTGCTAGCATTTCACCATCCTCGGGGTCAGCATTATCTGCTGGTGAGTGGTTCCCTATCCAGAATCCCCCTTAGCTAAGCTTCTTATAGTGGGAAATTGAGCCTGCTGAGTGTTTACTCCTTAACAGCTAAGTCCAACACCTGACTTCAATGGGCATTGGGATGAGGGGCTGTGGGCCAGGGCAAGAGTAAGGGGGCTGGTCTGGATTTTTATTTAGCCTAAGAAACCATATGTAAGCTGGGAATGGATGGACGGACAAAATAAATACCAAAGACCAAATACTCAACTGGTGTAAATCGGTGTAGTTTAATAGAAGCCAGTGGAGTTATGCCCACTTATATCATCTCAGATCTGGTCCCCAAAGAGCAATACTGTCTATACGTAGTTCTTACGTGCTGCTTTTCATCTTGAAAGTATCTGCAAACAAATAATCCTCTCAAGGCCCCTGTGAAGTAGAGGAATATCATTTCCCCCAATTTACAGATGGGGAAACTGAGGCACCGAATGTAAATTGCAGTTACATCCACATTGAGGCCACTCTGGACAGCCAGAGTGGTGTAAAGGGGGCATAGTATAAATGAGAATCAGGCACAGAAAATGAAAGGGCTTTAATATGCAGGGGTGTAGATGAGGGCTGTGAGAAAAGACTGCTGGGCCACTGGTAGGGCTGCTGGGCTTGGTACTTGGTTGTTACATATGATCCACTAAGGTGAAGCAAGCTGGGAGGACGAGAGGCTGGGAAGGATGCTGTGCTCAGCACATGTCATGAGGCTTCGAGCAGCTGGCTGGGAGAGATTGTTTCATGGGAGCCAACAGAAGCATGTCTCTGTCTGCATCCAGCCGTCAGGAGAGCCTGTGCTCTCACTTTTCTCACCTAAGGCCAAATCTTCTGTACCCCCTGGGATGATACTTCCCCACGGGGCAGGGGCGGCTCCAGGCACCAGCGCAGCAAGTGCGTGCCTGGGGCGGCAAGCCGCGGGGGGGCAGCCTGCCGGTTGCCATGAAGGTGGCAGGCAGGCGGCTTTCAGTGGCGCACCCGTGGGAGGTCCGCCGGTCCCGCAGCTTCGGTGGCAATTCGGCGGTGGGTACGCCAAAGGCGCGGGACCAGTGGATCTCCTGCAGGCATGCTGCCGAATCCGCGTTACCAGTGGACCTCCCGCAGGCGCGCCGCCGAAAGCCACCTGACTGCCGTGCTTGGGGTGTCAAAATACATAGATCCGCCCCTGCCACGGGGTCATTGGGAATACCTCAACGTAACAAAATTCGCTACTATGCACATTATTTGCACATGCAGGATTGCACACGTAATCCCTGTCCTCTCAATGTGCCTTGTGCCTGTGCCTGACATACCCCCTCCCACCCATCCATCCTCCATTCACCAGTGGTCTTCCCAGAGCAGGCAGACTTGCATTGTGGAGCTCTGTGCATATTTCCTGCACTGATGGGAGCCTCTCTGGGCCAGGTGCTGAGCAAAAGCTCAGTGCTCAGTGCTCACTGCTTGCTTCCCAACAGAGCTTTTTACCAGGGCTCAGCAGCCAGCAAGATCCAAATTTTCAGTAGGGCTTAGCACCCGCAGTTGGGGCCAGAGTTTTGAAGAGCTCAGCTCCCATTTAAACACCAAAATAAGTGGCCAGATTTTCAGCAGAACCCAGCCCATTGGGTGCTGAGCACTTCTGATAATCTGGCCTTTATTTACGTGCCTAATGGGAAACTGAGCTCTTGGAAAATCTGGCCCCATGTGTGGGTGCTGGGTAGAGCTGGGTGAAATTTTTGGTCAAAACTGTGAATAATGCAGATTTGGTGCCACTGAAATGTTTGGCAAAGTCATAGGCATTTCACTGTATTGTTTCACTCAACACTCCTCTCCCCCCTGAAAAGACATCTAAAATAATCAATTTCATCTAGAAAATGCCAAAATAAAATATTTTTATTTGGGATGGAGGGGGTCAAAATGGCACTTTGGAAATTTCCTTTATCAAAACACTTTTAACATGTTTTACAATGGTGAAAATCAAAGTGTACCATTTCAGTTTTCTCGCCTTGAAACATTTTGTTCGAGCCTGAATGAATGGCACAGCTCTAGTGCTGAGCAGCTGGAAATCTTGCCCTGAGTTTTTGAACAGTTAGCTCCACCTGGCCACAGGGAGAGGGTCAGCATCAGAGCTGGGATCAGAAGTCAGGAGCTCCTGGCCTCCAGCCCTGTGCTCCGAAAAAACCTCTCTAAGGGTACATCAACACTGTAGCCAGAGGTGTGATTCACAACTCATGGTGACATACCTGTACTAGCTCTACTCTAGCTAGCTCGCTAAAAATACAGGTGAGGAGTCATGGTGAGAGCTTCAGCACAGGCTGCACCAGTTCGTCTGACCCACGGAATACGCCCTTACTTGCGCAGCCGGCACTGAAGCCTGTGGCACGCCATTCTCACGTCTACCTTTACATACTGTGTCAGAGCACAGCTCGGGCAGCTACATGAGCACAACCTGCCATTCACCCTCCCAGCTAGAATGCAGACGTACCACAAAAGCCTGATTCTCCTTTCATTGAAATGAATGAGAATTTTGCCACTGACTTCAATAACAACAGAATAAGTCCCTTTCCTACAATATAAACTCTTTGGGGTATGGACTGTGTCTGCCTCTGTACGGTGCCTGATTGAAACCTCTGAGCAGTACTGGAATATAAATATTAATATTAGACGAGAAGGCAAAAATTATTTAAATTGGACACTAGCAATAAAACAAGGAGTAAGAGACTAAAGCTGAAAATGTTTTAAATTTATATTATTTAATACTATAACTGTATAATTTAACTCAGTAAAGTGCTTCAGGGTGCATTTTGCAAGAAAAGTGCTATAAAAACCAAGCTTTATTGTTTCTCATTTATCTTGGCTATTAGGAAAAGTTTTCAGATGGCAATAAGGACAATCAAAGAGTGGAAACTTTGCCGCATACAGTAGCTAACTCTGAAGATGTAGGTAGGTTAGGTAAGTACCTGCATATAGTGAGCGTGGTGTTGAGATTTTCTCATTTAATTGAAGAAGATGGATTGAATGTCCTAGAAAGTCCCTCCCAGTTCCATCTTCTGGAGGTCTATGATTATCTTTGAGTGATTTTTGTCACCCTTTGGTATGAGGAATGTGTCACAGTTCAGGACAGCTGCACCTTCACTCCCCCTTTGTGGTCCACCAAGGGCACTTACTCTAGGCTCCCAGCTCCTTAGCCATCACTTCTCTTGGGTCTCTCTCCTTCCTAATTACGGTTTATCCAGGTTATACAGGTCTCTGCCTACACCGTGAACTCTCCAGCAAGCCAGACTGCCTAGACAAGCTAGCATCTACATTTGCTTTCTCTTAGAAGGCTATGAACAGCTGCAGTTGCCAGGAGTCACAAGTTACCACACAGCTCTTTCTAAGAAAGCAAGTTTATTCTTAAGGTGAAAGCATTACAGAAAAAAACATATTTAAAACAATAAAAGAACCTACATGCAACAAGGGCTCTGGAAGGAGTCAATCCTTCAAACCCCACCAAGAGGTTTTTCTGTGGTTACAAGTTCAGAAAAGCCTTAACTCAGAACTAGCGCCCTCATGAATAGGTCAGTTTTTCCTTTATACAGTTTTGCCCTTTGATCTTGAGACTTCAGGAACAGGTAATCAGCAGATAACAGCCCTCTCCTCAAAGCAAAGCTTCAACAGGCTGAGTTTTTGCATAACTGGAGGTGAGGCATTCACCTTCCCCTAGAGATGCCCCAGGTAAATCACATGACACTGTTTATCCCAAAAGTCCAGTCTTGTCTGGAACACTTCAATATGGCCCTTTCAAGTTTCTAAAACTTCCCAAAGTCACATCCCATCTGCCCCCCTAGAGAGGGGTTACATACAATCCCAGCCCACAGTAATACATAAAACATTCATCTAATACAGTGGACCCCAAAGATACTTAAAGTCAATTCAATAAGGTCTCCTAAGGATATTGCAAGAAATTGCCCTACCTGTAGCAGAGTGCATAAGAAAATATTTGTTTAGATTAAAGCAATAGGACTGGCAAAAAAAGAAAAGTAAGTTGTTTCTAGCTGCAGAATGGAGATAGTGGGTAGGGTGACCAGACAGCAAGTGTGAAAAATTGGGACAGAGGTGGGGGGTAATAGGAGCTTATATAAGAAAAAGACTCAAAGATCAGGACTGTCCCTATAAAATCGGGACATCTGGTCACCCTATTAGTGGGTGAAAGCTGTAATGTCAAGTGCCTGAAGTCACAAGATATATAACATATAATATATAAATGTAGGGCTGGAAGGGACCTCAAGAGGTCATCTAGTCCAGCCCCCTGCACTGAGAGAAGATCAAATAAACCTAGACCATCTCTGAGAGGTGTTTTTCTAACCTGTTCTTAGAAACCTCCAATGATCTCTCTTGGAAGCTTATTCCAGTGTTTAACTATTCTTATACTTTGAGGTTAGATAGTAGGAAAACCTTTCTATCTCCCTTCTTGCAGATTAAGCCAATTACATTTTGACCTATCTTAGTGGAAATGGAGAAAATTAACCCAGTCCTTTTTATCGCGGCCCTTAACATATTTGAAGACAGACTTATGGTCCTTACACAGAGCTCTTCTTTTAAGCTCAAAAGCTTGTCTCTCTTACAAACAGAAGTTGGGCCAATATAAAATACTATCTCACCCACTTTGTCTCTTTAATATCCTAGGACCAACGCAGCTGCAACTACACTGCATGCAGACTTATGGTCCATCATACATCTTTACTAAGTTGCTTCGTTATGCAGCTTGCCACCAGATGGCAGGGTAAAACATGCATATCCTTCTGCCACTGCACCTGGCAAAACCTTGTAACAAACATTACTGCTCCTATTGAACAGCATAAAGTCCAGACTACAGAAAGATTAGCGACATAGCTCCCCTCCCCCAGATTTCACAGAGCGATCACTCTATAGCTGACCTATCAGACCTCCTCCTCAAAGGAAACCTGCACAACACTTTCAAAAGACAAGCCTGGGAGCTTAAATTCATAACTCTGCCAGGCACTGAAAATCATGGACTGAACAGAGACACTGGACTTATGGCTCATCATAACAATCTGTAACCCACTAACCCCCCTTTTTGTCCTGTGACTGAAGGGGTATTAACAGGCCACATCACCTTGAATGGTCCCTTAGAATATGTTCTAACTACTTATGCTATGCTAAACTATCTGTTTGATCTTGTATTTAGCTGGGACACTCTCAGTACCTTTCCCAGACCTATAGAAGAGCTCCATGTATCTTGAAAGCTTGTCTCTCTTTCCAACAGAAGTTGGTCCAATAAAATTACCCCACACTGAGTGGTTAGAGAGGTTGAAGTGTTCTCCCACTGGTTTTTGAATGTTATGATTCCTGATGTCAGATTTGTGTCCATTTATTATTGTTGGGCAAACCAGACAGCCTCTACGCAAAAGAATAAATGGACACAAATCTGACATCAGGAATCATAACATTCAAAAACCAGTGGGAGAACACTTCAACCTCTCTAACCACTCAGAGACAGACTTGAAGGTGGCAATTTTGCAACAAAAAAACTTCAAAAACAGACTCCAAAGAGAGACTGCTGAACTCGAATTAATATGCAAATTAGATACAATTAACTTAGGTTTAAACAGAGACTGGGAATGGTTGGGTCATTACACTAATTGAATCTATTTCCCTATGTTAAGTTCTCCTCACACCTTCTATGGGTCATCTCAATTATCACTTCAAAGGTTTTTTTTCTCCTCCTGATGATAGCTCATCTCAATTGATTGGACTTTTCCAGTTGGTATGCGTACTTCCACCTTTTCATGTTCTCCTGTATAAATATCTCCTGTCTGTGTGTTCCATTCTATGCATCCGAAGAAGTGAGCTGGAGCCCACGAAAGCTTACGCTGAAATAAATTTGTTAGTCTCTAAGGTGCCACAAGTACTCCTGTTCTTTTTCCCTCTACAAGTAATGGATTCAGAGCAAGGACTTGAAACTGGGGGTTCCACCTCTCAGGTTAGTACCCTAACCATCAAGCTACTGGCTATTGTGAGGTGGGTCTTTCTCAGTCTCAGATAATTAAATATTAATGTAGCTAGACACTATCTCTATAGCCTGGTGGTTAGGGCTCCAGATGAGGCAGAGTCAGGACTTCACCTTGGCTCTCACACACCCCAAATTAGAACATGAGAATGCCCAAACTGGGTCAGACCAAAGGTCCATCTAGCCCAGTATCCTGTCCTCTGACAGTGGTCAATGGCAGGTGCTGCAAAGGGAATGAACAGACAGGTTATCATCAAGTGATCCATGCCCTGTCATCCATTCCTAGCTTCTGGCAAACAGAGGCTAGGGACACCATTCCTGCCCATCCTGGCTAATAGCCATTGATGGACCTATCTTCCATGAAACTATCTAGCTCCCTTTTGAACCCTGTTATAGTATTGGCCTTCATGACATCCTATGGCAAGACGTTCCAGAGGTTGACAGTGCGTTGCATGAAAAAATACTTTCTTGTGTTTGTTTTAAACCTGCTACCTATTAATTTCATGTGGTGGCCCCTTGTTCTTATATTAGGAGAAGGAGTAAATAACACTTCCTTATTTACTTTTGCTATACCACTCATGATTTTATAGACCTCTATCATATCCCGCCTTAATCGCCTCTTTTCCAAGCTGAAAAGTCCCAGTCTTATTAATCTCTCCTCATACGGAAGCCGTTCTATACCCCTAATTATTTTTGTTGCACTTTTCTTAACCTTTTCCAATTCCAATATATCTTTTTTGAGATGGGGCAACCACATCTGTATGCAGTATTCAAGGTGTGGGCATACCATGGAATTATATAGAGGCAATATGATATTTTCTACCTTATTATCTATCTCTTTCTTGATGATTCCCAACATTCTGTTTGTTTTTTTGACCACCGCTGCATTGAGTGGATGATTTCAGAGAACTATTTTTTTTGTATCATCTGCAAATTTTGCCACCTCACTGTTTACCCCTTTTTCCAGATCATTTATGAATATGTTAAATAGGACTGGGCCCAGTACAGATCCCTGGGGGATACCACTATTTACCTCTCTCCATTCCGAAAACTGACCATTTATTCCTACCCTTTGTTTCCTATCTTTTAGCCAGTTACCGATCCATGAGAGAACCTTCCCTCTTATCCCATGACTGCTTATTTTCTTAAGAGCCTTTGGTGAGGGACCTTGTCAAAGGCTTTCTGAAAATTTAAATACACTATATCCACTGGATTTCCTTTGTCTGCATGCTTGTTGACCCCCTCAAAGAATTCTAGTAGATTGGTGAGGCATGATTTCCCTTTACAAAAACCATGTTGATTATTTCCCAACAAATTATGTTCATCTGTGTGTCTGACAGTTTTGTTCTTTACGATAGTTTCAACCAATTTGCCCAGTACTGAAGTGAGGCTTATTGGCCCGTAGTTGCCAGGGCCACTTCTGGAGCCCTTTTTAAAAAATGGAATCACATTAGCTATCCTCCAGTCATTTGGTACAGAGGCTGATTTAAATGATAGGTTACAGATGATGGTTAGTAGTCCTGCAATTTCACATTTGAGTTCCTTCAGAACTCTTGGGTGATTACCATCAGGTCCTGGAGATTTATTAATGTTTAGTTTATCTATTTGTTGCAAAACCTCCTGTAATGACATCTCAATTTGGGACAGTTCCTCAGATCTGTCACCCAAAAAGAATGGCTCAGGTTTGGGAATCTCCCTCACATCCTCAACACTGAAGATCGATGCAAAGAATTCATTTAGTTTCTCTATAATGGCCTTATCATCTTTGAGTGATCCTTTAGCATCTCAATCGCCCAGTGTCCCCACTGGTTGTTTAGCAGTCTTTCTGCTTCTGATGTATTAAAAAAAATGTTGCTCTTACTTTTGGAATCTTTGGCTAGCTGTTCTTCAAATTCTTTTTTGGTTTTTCTAATTATATTTTTACACTTCATTTGCCAGAGTTTATGCACTTTTCTATTTTCCTCATTAGGATTTATCTTCCACTTTTTAAAGGATGCCTTTAAATGAGTGCCCTAACTCCCAGGCTATTGAGGGACAGGTATCTGAGTTGTTCTCTTATGACCAGTAATTCCATCCTAGGCCTGAGCCACCTTCCCAACCAAAAAACCGTATTGTTGGAAAATTCCCAACCAGCTCTAAGCATCTCCTCCTCTTGGAAGCACACTCCCTGCAGCTGATTCCCTTTCCCCAAACACTGTGCCTCTTCTCTCACCACACACATTTGAGCGGTCCCAGCAATGTGCAGGCTATCTGCAGTCTGCAGTTAGTTTCCCTGGCATCTCAATCAGGCTTCTGACCTGTCCTCCACGGGCTGTTTTGTCTCAGGCACCTGAGTAGGCAGGTCTTTGGGATCCTTCTCTGTTCTGGAGCTTTCAAAAATTGCAGGGGATTACAGTTAGATTTTCTGGCTTTTCAGTGACTATAATATTCTGTTAAAACTTGTGTAGAAAGATGAGTTTCCAGGAGCACTTGAGGAGCTCTTGTTGCTGGCAGAGGGTACTAGGCAAATGCATAGCTGGTTGGGAAGTAGGAGATCCAATTGTTACTTATTTTTTTTAATTTTTCAGAAAAGAAAACACTATCATCTTGCATTTTAAAGATGTTTCCCCACAAGGAAAGGGGCTAGAGACTTTTTAAAAAACGGAAATATTAAACCTCCTGCAGTCATGTTACACTCTTTAAAAATCTTCTGGTAATCTGTAGTACCGTTCTGAAGTTTCTTATGTGCCGGAGAGTAACTTCCCCAGTGTGCCATGCCCTTTCTCAGAATTGGTGGCATGCACTAGATCTTCCCAAGATCTTTCAACTAAACTTCATCTGAAGTTTCTAGGACTAGCTGGTTTGGGGAAAAGATGGGGCCAAAAAGTGATAGAAGAATTTTTCAAAACACAGCAGTGAAGGGATTGACATATATTAAGAAACCCAAACAGAGGATTTAGCAGATATGAAGATCACAATCAGAGGGTTCATCTATGCTCCCTGATAAAAGGCCTGGTGTCTTGACAATAGCCAGAGGTGAAGAACAAAAAATAACCTGTTTAGGTTATTTGCTTCCCAGTAGTTGCCGTCCCAATCCATTCCAGGTAAGAATAGAAATCTAATGCAAAAATCTGTGTTCATTCCAAGTAAGACCATAAATCCAGTTGGGAGTTTTCTACCTCCTGTGACACACTTTACCTGAGAGTAGATTTTGGTAAATCTTGAACTGGAGCCATTGTACCCAGCTCAGAAAGGACATTGGGGTAAGTGTAACTGAAACCAGAATAGACAGACCCATGTGGGAAAGGGGGGGGTTACAGTTATAAATGAAAAAGAACTAACTCATGAGGAAATCCGGTGTATTATAGGATTCTGGAATCACATGAATGCACTAAATGATGGAACATGCCCTCTGCTCTCAGAATTAGCCACTTCATTAGCGAAGGCTCTGCTCAGTCAGGGAAGTTAATTAAACTCTGCAGCCACGCATGTACTGAGGGATCAGCAGCGATGTTGCAGCACCAGGAGAATGCTGCTCCTCCATGTATGGCTGCAAATTAGATTTTGTCCTCTCTGTCATTTCCACATCGAGCAAGGAGACATTCAAATATCCTCCTTTAAAGAGGCAGTGAGTCATTTCTTTTAAACTTGCCCTATTGCTAAACTCAGTCCAATACCATTTATTATATTCCACGGAAAATACCACTAAAGCGGGGGCATGTACAATGCATGTATGAAGCCAGAGACACTTCATGCAGAGCGATGCAATTGAAGACACATGCTGTACCCACTGGCTATCTGGATTGATAAGAAGTACCAAATTATTCCTGGGGTAACTCCATTGACTTCAAAGCAGTTACACGGAGGAAGAATTTGGCCCGGAATACCTCTTACTCTAGCAAAAGATGGAGTAAGGTCCAAGATTTCACTTGTATGATGCACATGAGCAGAAAGAAAGAAGTCCAGCTGGAGGGGTGCAAACCATCTTGCAGGGCCGCCCAGAGGATTCCAGGGGCCTGGGGTCTTCGGCAGCGGGGGGCCCCTGCTTTGGCAGCAATTTGGCGGCGGGGGGTCCTTCTGCTCCAGGACCCACCACCGAAGTGCCCCGAAGACCCGCAGTGGGGGCCCCCTGCTGCCAATCTGCCGCCGAAGACCTGGCACTTCGGTGGTGGGTCCCGCTTCGGAAGGACCCCCGCCGCTGAATTGCCGCCAAAGACCTGGAGCGGAAGAAGCTCCGGGGGGCCGGGCCTCGCGAGAGTTTTCCGGGGCCCCCGGAGCGAGTGAAGGACCCCGCTCCACGGGCCCTGAAAAACTCTCGTGGGGGCCCCTGCAGGGTCCGGGGCAAATTGCCCCACTTGCCCCCCCCCTCTGGGCAGCCCTGCCATCTGGCCCCTAAAAAACCAGCACTGTAGGACTGCTTCCCAGTGGTGGTAGCGACAGTGGAGCGGCACAAAGGGCTCCCAATGCTCTGGTCAGTACTGACAGTGGTGGGGTTTAACTACTGACAGCAACGTGTCACTGGAAGTTTGCATTTTGTTTTGCGTAGGGGCTGACTGAGAAGGGAACATCAAATAGAGCAAGAGATGGAGGCAGGAAGGAGATGGGCAGAGATGGAGGGAAAGAGTGGAAGAGAGGAAAAAATAATGAGAAGGTGAAGAGAAACAAATAACATGTCTGGTATGAAAATCCCATACACCTTCCTGCTGCCTTATTTTGCAACCCTTTTTCATACTGAGTTCTGGCTTGTGTGATTAAGTGCTGCTCTTCATAAGGAATGCAAAATCAGGCCTTGTGTTAAGTCACTTGAAATCAGAATGACTACAAATGTGAGTTAGATTTCTGTGTCCCCTTGAAATGGACTGTGGTCTTGGGCCCCACTGTGGCCATACCCCTGGTCAAACCCCTGGTTTTGCTATACTTTAATTTTCTACTCCCATATCTTCTAAAATTAGCTCTATGTTAGAGATAAGAAACCACAGTGGAAGTTGACATTTTGCAATTGCAACCCCTCCTAGGATTTTAGTCTGCAGTGAAACTGTGTCATATGGAGGCATTTCACTGAAAACATTTTGTGGTATAAAGTATGGCCTATTTAATTTCACCAGTTTGCTGTCAGCTTTGTAAAACTTTGTCATATTTCATACGCTTTGCTGGCGAAACCAGCCTTTCCATTGACAAGAAGGCAGGGAAATTTGACAAACTATACAGCTGACTTTGTTCTGTTATTGTTCCAAAAAAACCATTGCAAAGCTGAAAATTGACGGTTGAGGTTCATGGACAACATTTTTCACCCAGCTCTGGTTTAGATCTGTTAGGGTTCTTTTTTTCTTGTGTATTTCAGATGGATTAGGAGAAAGATATTGCTAAGGAGCATGTAGCAGCTATGGTGATACCTGAAGAGCAAAGAGTTGCAAAGAGTAACTTTTGACTAAGGTAAGTTCACCTCATCCCTGACTGATTTTTGTCAAGTGCTTGGCTCCCTTCTGTCTAATGTGCTGCTGCTGCCTTCAAAACACCAGTGAAGGCCCAGTTTGAATCTTGCTTGCAGTATCATGCAGGGTGCAAACTGGTTAAGTGGTTCCAGTGTCCTACCACAAGCTGGCAGGCACAACAGACACCTGAATGTGTGTGGAGGTGGAAAACACTGTAAGTCATGAAGCCAGGTGAATAATTCAGTCTCTATTTCAAAGCAAAAGCATTCATGAAAATGGCAGCCAAATTCTTCCTCCAGTAAAAATGTCATGAAGATGGGAGGGGAAATCCAACATATCGCTTCAAAAAGATGTTGCAGAGTGAAATGACCAAACATAAGTGGAACCCAGGCTGTGGCAAAATGTCTACTGCCCCCCAGACTCTGACGTGAGTTCTCTGTGATGTGCCAAGACAGCGCCCCATGCAGGAAGGGACAAAGAGTTCCACCTTTGTGTCTGATTCTGAATGCAGGACAATACTTCCAAAATAGGAGCCTACCTCAAGGCTGCTAAGGCCACATATGGACACCTGCCTGATTTTGGAGAGCACTGAGCACCCAACTCTTCCCACTGAGGTAAAAAATGCTGAGCACTCACCAGAGGCCTCCTAGACTGGACTATCCACCAGTGACTTTGTGACATTTCCCAGGGGGATAGCCCAGCCTAGGAGGCTTCTGTGGGATGCGCAGCATTTTTTACTTCAGCGGGAGATCTTGGGTTGCGAGCACTCTTGAAAAATGAACAGGTGCTTATATATGGACTAAGGCTTTGTCTACACTGCCAGTTGAACGACAAAACTTTTGCCGTTCACAGGTGCTTAAAAAAGCCCCCCCCCCAAAAAAAAGACAAAAGTTTTGCCACAGCAAGTGGCAGTGTAAATGGCTTCTTGTTGGCAGGAGCACTCTCCTGTCGACAACGTGAACCCCGCTTGTAGGAGATGGAAGTATTTTGTCCGCAAAAGTGCCAACAAACAGCGTTTACACTGCCCGATTTTTAACAACATGGCCGTGTCACTAAAAGCTGTATAGTGTAGACAAAGCCTTAGGAGAGCCTCACTTCAAGCTCCTGTTGAAAATCTTGGCTCTAGCGTATAGAAGGAGAAGCATAATCACGCTGTGGCAATCAGCCCCTGCCAGCCAGTAGGTGGCAAGAGAATGGGATCAGAAATGTAACCCTCGCCTTTCACGTGGCCCTGTAAAACATTAGCCACATAGCACAATGTCAAAACCACGTTTGAAACTTCAGTTAAGAGAAGTATAAAATGAACAACAACAAAAATATCTGAAACCAGAGACTTCCTGTAAGTTTTTAAAAAGCCCTCAACTTATGTATTCCAGAATTTGTAAAAATTCATAAATAAAAATGCGCTGAAGGCTTTAAGCGCTGCCAGGTTTCACTCGAGCAGCTCTGTACAGCTGTCCACTGACAGACAGGATTTCTAAGGGGAATGCTAAGAAGCTGTTACACAGCAGTGTTATGGCAGCTCTGCAGTTGGGTCTGTAGAGGAATCTGGGTTAGCTGACTGCTGCTGTTGTGCTTAGTTCTCTGCCCTGCCAAGGAGGAAACCCCAGTTCCTTTCCTCTCTTCTTCGTATGAATTATTTACAGTAGAACCTCAAAGATACGAACACCAGAGTTACGGACTGACCAGTCAACTGGACACAAAGTGAAACTGGAAGTAACCAATCAGGCAGCAAAAAAACCCCAAAAAACTGTACTGTGCCTGTATTGCATCTTAAAGGTGGGCTTTTGCTGGTGTGGAAATTGAAGCACAGAGATCCAGACTGCAGTGACGTAAACATGGGCCCTTATCCTGTTGTCAGCTCCCAATGGGCACATTGCTGGGCAAGCATGGGGTCATTATGGATAGACAAACATGGCTGGGACTTGGCTGGGATGTGGGGGAGAAAAAGGAGGGTCTGAAACCCTGTTCAGATGGGCGTTGCAGAAGCAGGTTAAGCACACGTGGTTCTATCCATCATGTGCACAGGTCCTAATGAACTTATAAAGTCACTCAGGCAATCTGTGATAGAGCCTGGAACAGAACCTCAGTCTTCTGATTCCCATTTCTGTGCTTTAGCCACATCAAGCCCACGCTTCCTTTCTGAAACGAACCCCTCCCCACCAGGACAGGCGCTGTCTACCATGCATCCCTAAAGGGAACCTCAGGTTGGCTCCCCGTTTTTGAGTTCTCCAGGCAGACTCCACCGGGAAGCAATGTTTTCCATGAAGGACAGAGGTAGCCGAGTCAGTGCTGGACTATGCTATCAATGCTCATGGAAACGATCCAGCCCAATATTCACAGATGTGGCTGGCTGCCAAATCAGGATCCATTAGGCAAGTCAGCTCACTATTAGTCAGACACACAGCGCTGAGCTGTTATTTTCTCCCCATAAAGGACAGTCCTGCATTTCATGTCCACAGTGCAAAATTACATCTGACATGTAATTTAAAACCCAAGATGCCTTGATATAAAGCCTTACTCCAGTAAATGGGATCAAACAGCAGGGCATTTCCATTTGACAGAATGGATATTTCTAGTTTTAATATTACATTAACTTTTCCTCTCCGCACCTCTCATGGATTTTTCATTCTCAGGCAGCAGTGCCTGGCTGCTAACTGGAGCCGTAAGTCTGATGGAAGACTCCGCAGAAATACAGAGCAGTTTCAAGGACTCCCCTCTGCGGGCGAGTGGGTTTCTTATGCAGGCAAGATTATTTCCCTCCTTTCTCATTCACCTTCCTTAATTCATGCTTCGCTAGGAACTTGGTCTGTAAGCACATGGCCACCTCCTTTAACCCCCCACGGCAGCTTCACTGGCTACATACCAAACCTGACCTGCAGTAACTGTGTGGAGGACGCTGGAATTTATCTTCAAGGAAAAGGGATGACCTCATCACTGAAGGGCGATGTAGCCTTAAGTGGATAATAACTATGAGGAGAACCCAGTCGACTACAGCAAATGTCTAAATCTTCAGTATAGTTATTACAGATTCGATGCACACCGCTCTCCTTACTGTACGTGCCGTAAAATGCTGCTTTGATTTTTTCAGTCCACTCCCTACTGCAGTCTCTGCCACTGCTGGGAGAGTTGGATTTTAAAGATGGCAGAGTCAAAAAGGATTGAGGCTTTGGCAGGGAGCCTGTGGGGAGGAGGAACTGGACTATCAGAGGGTCAGGAGAAGTACAGAGATCACACAGAAGGCTGATCCTACACCCATTGAAGTCAGTGGAAAAGCTCCCATTGACTTCCATGGTGATGGCCCTCGTCCAGGGAATCCGCATCTCAGCCATGTGTCTCTGGGGTCCTCACTGAGTTCTTGTCCTCCAGAGTAGCTGGGGACCCTCCAGAATCAGTGGAGTTGCACCAAGTCAATAGTAGGGACCTATTAAGTCATTAATAAGTATCCTTTTAAGAACATAAGAACATAAGAACATAAGAAAGGCCATACCGGGTCAGACCAAAGGTCCATCTAGCCCAGTATCTGTCTACCGACAGTGGCCAATGCCAGGTGCCCCAGAGAGAGTGAACCTAACAGGCAACGATCAAGTGATCTCTCTCCTGCCATCCATCTCCATCCTCTGACGAACAGAGGCTAGGGACACCATTCCTTACCCATCCTGGCTAATAGCCATTTATGGACTTAGCCACCATGAATTTATCCAGTCCCCTTTTAAACATTGTTATAGTCCTAGCCTTCACAACCTCCTCAGGTAAGGAGTTCCACAAGTTGACTGTGCGCTGCGTGAAGAAGAACTTCCTTTTATTTGTTTTAAACCTGCTGCCTATTAATTTCATTTGGTGACCCCTAGTTCTTATATTATGTGAATAAGTAAATAACTTTTCCTTATCCACTTTCTCAACATCACTCATGATTTTATATACCTCTATCATGTCCCCCCTTAGTCTTCTCTTTTCCAAACTGAAGAGTCCTAGCCTCTTTAATCTTTCCTCATATGGGACCTTCTCTAAACCCCTAATCATTTTAGTTGCTCTTTTCTGAACCTTTTCTAGTGCTAGAATATCTTTTTTGAGGTGAGGAGACCACATCTGTACACAGTATTCGAGATGTGGGCGTACCATGGATTTATATAAGGGCAATAATATATTCTCAGTCTTATTCTCTATCCCCTTTTTAATGATTCCTAACATCCTGTTTGCTTTTTTGACCGCCTCTGCACACTGCGTGGACATCTTCAGAGAACTATCCACGATAACTCCAAGATCTTTTTCCTGACTCGTTGTAGCTAAATTAGCCCCCATCATGTTGTATGTATAGTTGGGGTTATTTTTTCCAATGTGCATTACTTTAATTATCCCAGATTGCCATGATGCAGGTTACCAACTGGGTCACTGGATTTCCCTTGTGTCCCTGGAGTACTTCATAGCCACAAGGAAAGTCTCTAGAAGACAGTACTTGTGGGGTAACAACTCTGCATTTCTGGCCCTGGATTACCATCCAGAATAAACAAACCATTCTTTAGTATTACCCCAGAGATGACTGTCCATGATATGAATAGCAAAATACCTGCTTTAGACACTCTGGATGAAGGTGATGGGTGGGCACTACATCATGATGAAATATAGCACAATATTTTAATGCCCACATGCCACACAGCAACACATTTAATTAAAGAAGCCAAACATGCAGTTAATGTTGATTAAATGAACTGCAGATTTTACAGTTCTGTAATACAAACATACATAAATTGATTATAGATGCAGATATTCATCTTTGGGCAGAGACCAAGCATGGGAAATTTAGTCTGAAAGCTGAATGCTTTATGAAGTTATGAATTACCAACAACAGGATTATAATGGCAATCGATATGGAAAAATAACAAACGTAACTGTCCAGGAGCAAATTCCCACTAATATAAAGATAGGACCAGGTCAGGGAGCGGGACTGATTCTTTACTAAGGCCAACATGGTGTAACTTTACACTTTGGGGCATTGTAAATGAGAATCACACTCAAGGCTGCTTTATCTGTATATACGAGCTGCAAATCTAGCCAGTATTGTATCTGAGAGCCTGCCACATAATGGATTGTAATCTTTTAGTCATATACCAGTTGTGATTTTCCTGGACATCAAGCCATAGTTCTGTATTTCAGTGTCCAGAATTATACAGTGTGGTTTTGGTTGGACTTTGTTATTCTTGATTAAGAGTAATGGTAAGAAAAATAAATTCTGTTTCTGCCAAAAGACAGAAGGAGAATGAAGAAGTCAACAGAAAACTCCACTTCCTTATGCTGTCTCTGGCTTTACTAAGAACATTCATGCTCCATGTGTGTTATGCAGGGCAAACACACTTCCTTCTCCATAAGCAATCCACAGGACCTGTCAGTCATGCCAGCTGGTCACCAGCTGATCTGAAAAATGAAAGATACATGACACCAACATAAGATGAGTTTTCAAATGATGCATCCTCTATTCGTGGTATAACTTCTCTGAGCTCATCTGCAAGGCCCCAACCCCATCCTCACTGAAGTCCCTCTTCAAGATCCATTTGCCATGCTGCTTACATTGAATCAAGTTGATTTGTATACGTTGCCGGTTGATAGTCCCCTTGCCCTAACCACAGTCTGTTTTGCAGTTTCTTTCAATTGTCAGCTCAGAGAAAACATCCCTTCTTGGGTGTTTGGAAAGTGGCTAGCACCCTATGTTTAATCCTAATTAATCAGTTGTCCAGATTAGTCCAATAAGGAAAACTAGACATCTCTGGGTAGTTAACTGGATGGATACAAATGTTATCATAAGAATGAATTATTTGATTTTAAATGGAAAATTTTTCTTAGCAACCCTAGCTCTTCAGATATTACTGAAATGAAGTAGTCTCTCCATAGGAAAGGTAGTGACTGGCTTTGACAGCCCTTTCTTAGCACCCCTAGAAGCTGGCTATTAATAACATTTCTTTGTCTCCTTCCTTTCCCCTTCAGAATTTCCATATAGTTAAATTCTCTCAAAAAATGTATGCATCTGGGGTC
The DNA here is from genome assembly GCF_020497125.1 of Mauremys mutica. Lineage (NCBI taxonomy): Eukaryota > Metazoa > Chordata > Testudines > Geoemydidae > Mauremys > Mauremys mutica. The sequence goes on along the minus strand of NC_059072.1, from coordinate 362,424,592 downwards.
TGACTGGGCTCCTGATCCGGTCTTCTGTTGTTATACTAAATGGATCATTTTAGGGTCAAATTTGCCGCACATCCCCTTTTCTGGTGCATGTTCCTTTTATGTAACGTTTCTCCTGTGCCTAGCCTGAACACTGGCAGGCAGAATTGTGCCCCCTTCTACATCACTGAAGCCAGTGGGAATTTTATCATTGACTTCAATGGGCACAGGATCAAGCCCTGTCTGCCTGACACAATGGATTGCTCAGACTCACGCACCATTTGCAATTCTAATCAAACCCAGGCACAGTCTCAAGTGAATCTGGGCCAAGTTTTTTGTTCCTCGTGAAAAAGGACAGAAAAAACCCATGTTATACAGGATTGAAACAAAATGCAACGTGATACTTTCACATGAGTTTTGCTTTGAGTTACAGAAGTTAAATAAAAGCAAACATTTTGGGGGGAAGGAAGGGAAGGGCTGTGGAAAGAAAGATGAATTGACACAGATAGGAAATGTTTCTACAATCCCCTGAGAAGAAAAAACATCGGATTTTTCACAGTTCCAGCCAGAAGTTGAAATGGGGATGGTCTCTCTTTAATTGTTTCTTTCATTTAAAACAACAACAACAAAACAACAGGACAAATGCAAGACACTCTGGCTGCATGTTATATATTGTAATTAGATTCTGAACAAACAAACACCCCACTCATTGGATCCTCTCCAAAATGGTCATGAAAGAACAACAATACAACTCCATAAGAAAGCCAGCACTTACTATAACTTTCATTTTCATTAGCACCTGGATAATAAGGATTTTCAAACTGAAAAGCTTTTTTCCCATCTAATTTAAGATTTTATGATTAATTCAGTGTGGCACTCGCAGCAGCATTAAAAGAGACCCATGCGGGGCTGAACTGATTAATGGATATGGCCAGCCCACGGAGAGCTTAGGGTTGCTTGAAAATTCAACCCATTAATTAGCAAGATGCCATGGCTGCTGCTGCGGCTAGGCTCTGCTGCACTGAATCTTCAAGAGTTTGTGGAGTGTGGCAGCTTCAGCTGGGAGTTTTCCCTTCATCCAAAATGGAGAGGATATGAGAACTTGTCCAGGGTATGGGAATCTGATTAAATCCGAGTGCATTTTCAGCAGCAAAGAGGCTCAATAGAAAGTGTAGAATTCATTTCAGTAGCTCCATTCCCATGGTGTTCCCCCAAAAGTTCCATTGCATTGGCAAAGGACAAATCTAAGGAACTCCCCTTTTAGGAGTGAGGTAGTAAATGTACCTTCCTTCCTTCCCAAGAACGCCCTTGCTAGTTGAAAGCAATGGATGATTGCTTACCTTACTATAACCAGAACTAAATGCACTATGGATCGCTTCACCCTAGCTTTCTCTCGGTGAACCCTTCACACACACAAAACAAGCTTTAAAACATGAGCAAGTTCTTTCTTCTGGAGCCTGGGCATAAGTTAGAAAGATATTGTTATTTCTGTTTTAAATATCTTGGAGGTACTGAGACAATAAAGGCTAGAAATCTCCACAGATACATAAATAGCTAATAATAGATGACCCCAAAGATACTCCAAAGGGTTGCATGACCTTTCCACCGAGCCCTTAATTTCATATATTGGGAAAATGGAAACATAGTTCAGATCTTGCTGGTGCAGGGCATATGTGAAGTCCATCATGGGCGAGCCCAGAAAATCCTTGGCATTCTCCTTTCTGTCTTTTCTGACCACTTTTTCTCTCCAGTCACTCTTAGCATTCATCAGAGATCTGTTATTGTCTCATTGTTACCCTGTGCTCCTGTCTAGATGTCTGTACCCACCAGCTGTGTTTTATGCACCTGCTTAACTGTGCTATTGTGAATAGTCCCATTGAAATAATTGAAACTACACATGGTAGCAAAGGTAAGCATGTGCATAAGTGTTTGCAGGATCTAGGCCTTACATTCTAAGCTCTTTTGGGTAGGGACAGTCTCTTTACATGTTTGTACAGCACCTGGCACAGAGGGAGTTGGCCCATGCTGGGGCTGCTAGGTGCTACTACAATAGAGATAATAATAATAACTAATAAATAATCTGTTATACTTGCATTCAGTGTCCTATATGCTTTAAAATTATTTAGCCCTTTGCAAATAACTAATTACAGCTGACTGGATTTGTTTCAAGTAACAGCAATTTTTGGGTAAAAAAAATTTTGTTGACATTTTGAAAACCAAAAAATAACCAGTTTTTGTGGTTTTGTTTTTTAGCAGGGTCCATCCCAGCAGCTAGCTACTCCAAGGATCAGGGAGGCACAAAGTTGGCTAAAACTCACCTTTGCATTCTCTCCTTAGCTGTGTTAAGCACAGGATCTGGCTCATATAATTTAATAGAATATGATAGCATTTCTTTATCACCAGATACCACCTATAGCACAAAGTCTGAATCCAGAGGCAGGGACATTTTATCCACCTCTGGGAAATGAGACTGTTGGAACTGCTGATTAGGCTGAAGTGGTATTTGCACAGCCATTGAAAGACATGAATGCCAAAACAAAAACATGGAACCTGAAATAAGTAGTTGTTTGAAGTATCCTACACACTAAAACCTATAGCATTCTTATAGCATTTAGCAGGGATCTTATTCTCTATTATATTCTATAGGATGCTTCCTAAACCTTTATAGAGGTTTTCATTTTCTATTGCATTCTACAGGACTGATCCACAGGGATTTATAAATTCAAGTGAAACCAAGTAGCCCATTTTCATTGTCTGAACTGAGGAAACTGCAAAAAGGAAAGAGAGTGGGGCAGAGAGTAAATCTTTCGTCGTCTGGAAAGTGCCTGGTACATTCTGGGCACTATCACAATACAAAGACTAGCCAAGAATAGACAATAGAGATTAGATTAGGTCCATATTTTCAAAAAATCTTCCAGATGCACAGAATGGAGCTTGCAGGCATGTGCTGTTGTACATGCCTTGTGTGATGTCTATTTTCATACATTTATGTGCATGCTTAGACAGACTGAAAATCAAGCCAGAATTGTTCACAGCCATGGTCTAAATGCACAAAGATTCTGGCTGCACACTCAGCTCTGGGATTTTGAAAAGTGATTGGCATGTGCCCCCAAGTTGCTATATGCTGTAGAGGGATCTTGGTGTGTGCAGAAAGGTCAAACTAGCAGCTGAGGAAAAGCCATGGTGGGCGGGGGAGGTAGACAGGATGGGGGAGAAAAATGGTTGATGCAGCAGGAATCCATCAGGTAACATTTTCAAATGCACCTAAGCAGGATAGGTGCCTAATTCTCATTGATTTCAGTAGAAGTCAGGCACCTAACTAGGTTAAGCACTTTTGAAAATCCCACTGGGCTGCTATCTGCATCTTTCAGCACTAAAATACCTTTGAAAATCTGGTCTTAATGTAGGCACTTTAAAAATTGTATTCATAATACTTAAGACCTTCTATGGGCTCATCTTTCAGGAAACCCTATTGATGAGCAGCCAGAGGCAATGTAAGTAAACAAAGCAATTAGTGCATCAATATGCCTCCTAGGCTGCCTTTCTTGAATGGTAGCAGATAGCTCAGCAGTCAATGGATAGTTGAAGAGAGATCAGTTCCACCTGTGTTCCCAGGCTTGTGTCTCTGTGAAGTCCTGAGTACAGAGGCTGCTCGAGACAGTCTGCTGCCCTAGGCTAAACTTCAGTGTACCGTACTTGTACTCAGTCTGTCTGAGCAGCCCTCTGGAGATTTGAAAAATGGGGAGGGGGGGGGGAAGCTATTGAAGGTTAACTCCCTGCTCAGCTCTTCTGGAGGTGTAAAGGCTCAGATAATAAAGCAGGGCTGTGGCTTGAAGGGCCAATCAGCAAAAGCAGGGCACATTTTAAAAGCAGCTTTCTGGGATTCAGTAGGGAGAAAGATTCAGGGGTGTGGTTAGTAGACTGGCTGGAGGTGGAATAGGAATAGTTCTCCCCATCCCCAACCATTAGAAGAGAAGCTCCCTGCTTTGTAGGCTTTGGCTTAGGTGGTCTGTTCCATGGGTAATCTGATAGCTGAAAAATATCACAATACAAACTGCTATAGAGCTAGACTTTTCTCCTGGAGTAGTGAGGGCAGGCTTCCTAACTGGTTATATGATGACACTTGATCCATTTATGAATGGAATTGTATGATGGGTTTGCCTGTGATACTTTATGATCCTGGAGGTTCCTTTCAGTCTATGTCCTACAGCCAGTGAGGCTCTTTAAATTATGATAATTCTCAGTGAAAGCTCAGGGTCATAAAAGAAGTGAAAAACATCCCCCATTCCAAACTGTGAAACAAACTATCAAATAACTCCCTAGAATTTGTCTTATGCTTCCCTAGAGCCAATGTGAACTGTCTCTCTAGGTAATGTTCCTTTTTTATTAAAGGGAAAAAAAATAAAGATGACAAAACAAGTATGAAGTTTCCTTTAGTTTACTGCACCCAGAAGTGGGCTAGGTGATTTACAGGGCAAAAAGAAAGAGGTCATGAAATCTAGAATTACAGTTCACCTTAAATGTCAGGCTTTTGTAGTGATTTTCTTTAACAAGCTATAGCCAAAAACAGGCATGAGTTCTGACCTATCCTGCTGAAACTAAAGCATGCCTGGAATTCTATATAGCACGTATAGAGTAATATACTGCAAGTAAACCTGTCATTACACCCAGTTTGTAGTCTAATTTTAGATGTGGCAGATGAGGGGAAACAAACAATAAGGAGCTGAATGATACAATTTACAGCCATAAGATATGCATTTACTCAATTTAGATGGTTCCGTTTATGGGATGGTGGTTTTTCTTTTCTTGTAGGTGTTATTAAAGAAATGAGTCTTAGGGAGAGATTTGAATGAAGGGAGGGTAGTAGATTTGAGACCACAGTGGGGAGCACACTCTGTATCGCTACTTCTCCCTCCTCTCTTTAATTTCCTGACAGTACAGTCCCTGTAACAAGCAGACAGATTCCTCACCTTTGAAGTTACAGTGCGTAGAAGACAAAATTTCAGCATCTCACAGTTCCGTTGCCACCTACGTCACATGTCGGAAGCTAAAACGGTTTCCTTCACCTTCACTCCCTGGGCATGACTGTACTCTCCTTGATGCACTGGGTACCTCCATCATACAGATCGTGAGCCCTAATGGGGTGAAGCAAATGACCATGGTAGCTCACCAGGCCCAGATTCTCCTAGGGGAGGTTTGGAAGCTGTGGCAGTGCTAGCTATAGGAATACTGTAAGATAAGGAGGATACACGCTGTGCTTATTTGCATGTAATTATCCAGAATGTATTTCCAGCTCACAGCTATTTCCTAGCAGTGCAGGGATCTGAGCCCTGAGAGCAAACTGAAAAGTTTATGCTTGTGGATTTGCTGTCCTCTCTGTATTTTAAAAACTGGTTCTCCCCCATCCCCCTCCTGCATCATTTGGCTCAATCTATAGTTCTTCCTAGCTCTTGGGGCCCTATCCCAGTGGGTTACTGCCAGTGAGGAGGTGGGCAGGGGGCCTTTTGCATCCAGCAGCTTTCTCCTCAGAACCACTTTTTAAGTCAGAGAAGCAACGTGCTAGCAACAAATACATAACAGCTCCCAGTCCTTCTGTTTCTCCCTCTAGTGTTCTGTCAAAGGATTGCTAATTAGCTTCCTTCTTACTTTCCATATTCACCTCCAGGCCTGCAGCTGAGTCCTTGCCAGGGCCCTGAGTGAGGAAGAAGAAATTGCAGTTTCTCATCTACAAGGGAATGGTAGCAGTGAGTCTGGGTGGTTTTTGAATGTATGTCGCCTTGGTAAACATTATCAACAGGCAACCCTAATTGGTGTACGGAGAAATGGGAATTGCACAGAGCTGAATGTGCATTAATCCAGCATCCTCCTTGCAGTGGGTCGAGCTATAGCGCAGAATCAGCCTTTTCAAAGAGCTTCTGAATGCATCCAGAGTTATAACAGTTAATGATTTTTTTTTTTAAAGAAGGGACAGGGATACTAAGCCTCATACTTCAGGACTTAAACCAATTTCTAACTATCAGGGATCAGGGTGAGTCCTTCCTGGAGGGCAGATTCCCCACTCATCTGCCTGCTGCAGGGTTCTTGCAGCTTCCTCTGCAACATCCGGTGCTATCCTCTGTTGGGCTAAGGGTGCAGGACAAGATGGACGGTGGATCTGATGCAGTCTGGTAACGTCTCTGAAACGCTGTCTGGTCACAAGGTACTAGGTCAGCGAGAACAATGATGAACAGTACTGGAGTCACCACAAGCATGCTACACAACTTTGACTGGGGGGGACAGGTGGTCTGTGTTGGGAAATGGGAAGGGAGGAGGGAAACCACTGAGTCACCGATGAGCAAGAGAAAGGTGGTACAGGAGACAGTCTCTCTAACAAGATGTGGTCCACACCATGAGAACTTGGAGAATTTCTATTATAATTGACACATTCGGTACTTGTCTAGTTTTCTACTGTATGTGGGCATTTCTTGGCCATACTTTATCTTGATCACAGTGGATAATCCATTCCATGAAATTTGAATCCAGGCCAGGATTTAGGTGAGTCCTGTGTGGTGACACTGTGTTGCACAAGAGGTGGTCTTCAGTCTGCGAGCTAGGGAACTTAGAGGGTGTGTGCCCCAGGCTTCCTAAATTAAAAATCCCTTTTATGTTTACACCTGAGGCCTCTGTACTTTTCCATCCAGAGGGATTCTGCACAGCTCTTCACTTCATATTTTCTACTGCAATAATCACACCTGTATTCAAGGATGGATGATTGCATCTATCTGTGCCTAATGCTCCAGGCACTAATATTATGGATGGGCATGTTACAGTTATCTATCCTGGACACACACATAATACTAACAATAGCATATTTAGCACCTACATGCTAGGGTGACAGGGTCCTTATAAATGCATAGGTAGATGCTTAACAGGATCAGTGAGACTAAAAGAGCACAGGAGGAGGGAAAAGAGGAAAAAGCAGAGAGGGAAGAAAAGAATTTACAGGAGAGTGAGGAAAATACGGAAGGGGGAAAGAAACAAAGGGGAGAGGCTGAATTAGAAAGTGTCTTGAAGAGAGAACAATGATGTCCTTTAAGAAAAATAACTGAAAAGTATAATCTGTATTGAACATAAAACAATAAAATGAGGGGAGAAGACAATGAAAATCATGGAGGAACAGATGCAGCAGATATACATTGGAGGGAAAGGTTAAACTCAGTAAAGGAAGGAAAGAGACAAATCAAAGGAAATAGAAGAATAGCGCTTTTTTGTATAGAAATAAATGCAAAATAGTATAGTCAAAGGTCCAGATTTTAATGTCTGTATTATATACATAAATCACTGTATAATCTCCAGACCTGTGCACACAGTGACAAAACTGGAGCTAAATGCTGTGGCAAAGTTACCTGGAGTGCATGCAATGCTCTTATGCAGTAGATAAGAAACTCTGTGTGAGGTTAACTTATATTAAAAAATAATGGATTTAATGAATTAAATATGAGAATGAAAAATACACTCAATACAATAGCCTGTGATACTTATTTTAACATTACATTCAGTTTTTTTGCTGTCCCCACCACACACTATGCTGCAAATTTTTGTTTTGCTAGCTTCTATTAGGCAGTTATGCACTATTGGGAGGAATGTTAGATATTTTGCAGCTGAGGAGGGGGAAATTGGGCTTTTTGGCACCAAAGGAGATGCGAGCCACAGTTCATTACTGTGGGATAAATACATTACTTGGATGTTTCTACTTAAACGTTCAGCAGTGAAATAGTTAACAATGGTGGCAATGAAATGGTCATCCTTAGGTTTCAGAATCAGCAGTCAACTGACATGAACCGGGCCATTCACACATCTGAGTTCTTGTTTCAGGATGACTGAAGAGGCAACACTACACTGCTCTGGTTTACACTTAATTGATGTTTTTAAATATTTTTTCATAAGCATTAAACTGCTCGAAATTATATGTGCACACTTAGATTCTAGAGCATGATTCACCAAACAATAGATAGATTCCAAGGGAAATACTGTGGCTATAGAAATGTCAGGGCTTTGTGTGTTCTACAATACTGTACATGTAAGTTTACACATCCGTGTGTATCCAGTGAGAAACACATGACTGCACTGAGGGACCTGGCAATTTTGCTGGACCTGTTAAGTCTCAGTCTGCCCCTAAGCTTGATAGTAAAACTGGAAGGCTGTGTTCTTCACCACAGCTGGTTCATGCCCAACCTCTGGAAACCTAAAGACATGGAAAAGAGCTAATCTTCATGCTGAAGAATATGTCCACTTGCATTTTTGAGCCGCTAACCCCCTGTCTCTCTCTCTCTCATGCTGACTCAAACCCCAATGAAAAGTTGTGTGTTGAAGCATTAATTATTAATTGTCCATTAAAATCTCATCAATTATGCAGGAGGCCATGTTTTCTTTATTTGTACGTTTCTCTGACCAACAAAGTTGAAAGAGCTCCATTGTCTCTCACCATCTCTTATTGCTTTAAAAATTCAACAAGGAGAAGGGAGCTTGTGAGGTTGTGAAGAAAGGTGAGAAAAATTACTGCAGGTTTCCTTTCCAGTAAATCAAACATGCTGGCCATTACCTTTCATCTCTGTTTTATTTGGGTGGTTTCTCTTTGCAGGCTTTCAGCTGGCTTCTATAATATACATTAGTGGCAATGTACCATCTTCAGAATAAGAAAATCCAAATGGAAAAAAGGACATTGATGACTGATGTGATGGCTCCTAGGTGCTATGATCATACAAATAATAGAGGCCAAATGAAGGTGAAGGGGGTAGTGTGGAGAAGTGAGAGTAAGGGCAGCCAAAGGAAAAGGGCATAAGCACAGAGGAATTGTGGAAAAATCAAAGCAGAAGGGAAGTGTTTCTTTAATTGGCTTAACAGGACAGAAAGGCTTCTGACCAAAAGCGTTTGCTGGGAATGAAAAGGAATAGTCCGAATGACTTTATTACAGAGGGCACAAATAACTTGGTTATCCCCTATGCAGCTACCATGTAATCACAATCCAAACATTATTTAAACTTTGTATTATGGCAGTGCCGAAAGTCCCCAGTCACAGTGGAGGTCACATGGTTCCAAGTCTTATATAAACATAGTAAGATAAGGTCTTTGCCCAGTTGAGTTTAAGCCAAGGTGAAATGAGTGGGTGTTACAAATAATAGGAGGGTTGTGTGAAGAAGGAGGTGAGATACATCAACGTGAACTCCTGGCTGCATATGATAGGTTGCATATATGAGTGGAATGAAAATATTTCATTTACATTTTTTGGATGAAAAATTGCATTTCCCCCTCCCCCTCAAAATGTTGAGCAGAAAGCCAACAGGAGTGCTTGGGGAGTGGAGGGGGTCATTGACAGAAGCAGCACCCTATTTAGTTCAAAGACTGGAACTGAGAGGGAGGGTTGGGCCATACTTTGAATATTTTGTCACTGATTGAAGTCTTAATTTCTCTACATTTTAAAAAAAGGTGACTGTTTCCTTAGATGCATACTACCTCAGAGGAATGCAGGCCTTAATTTACATTTGCCTGTCACTAAAGAAAAACATTTAAAGGCAGCTTTGCCTTGCGGTAACTGCCACCAATCCCAGTTATGTTACATGGGCAGAATCCACAAAAGCAACACAAGGCCTGCCCACTCAGGGGATGGAGGGATCATGGGCCACAGAAATCAACAGATCACAGGGGGACAAAAATGTTAAAACGGGGATGGGGACGCAGGTCACAAGGTCAAACCAAAGGATGCAGAGCAGGGAAACTGAGCAGAGGACTTCAGACAATGGCCACTGCTTGGAGGACTGGCAGATCTGGACTCTGAAGCCTTCTCTAGCCACTGAATAGCTTCAGCCAGACCTGTGGTAGTACAAGCTTTTCACACCCAGCCATATTTCAATGCACTGGATGGACCAGCTCTGTAGGTGGAAGAAGAAACTGTAACATCAGTGATTACTAGAACTTGAGAAATACTGCAAAAAAAAATCTACAAGTGTTTGGTCATCTTTAGAAAGGAGCTCATTTTGGCTGTATTCCCTTTTTGTGTTCAGGCCCATTAGAAAGATCATAGTTTGCTTACGTGAACGCTTGATGAAAGTGAATTTGTAGCTTACAAGTAGACTCATAGATTTGAAGACCCGAAGGGACCATTGTGGTCATCTAGTCTGACCACCTGCATAACCCAGGCCATAGCATTTCACCCAGACATTCTTGCATCAAGCCCATAGCTTCTAGCTTAGCTACAGCAGAACTAATATTTCTAGTCCTGCCTTCAAGTGTTGGAGAACCCCCCACATCCTTTGGTGAGTTATTCCAATGGCTAATCTCGCTGTTAAAAATAGGTACTTCATTTCCAGTCCACACTTCTTAGGGTGACCAGACAGCAAGTATGAAAAATTGGACGTGGGGGTAATAGGCGCCAATATCACACTAAGCCCCAAATACCGGGACCGTCCCTATAAAATCATGACATCTGGCCACCCTAGCACTTGTCTAGCTTCAGCTTCCTGCCACTGGATGTTGTTACGCCTTTTATCTTCTAGATTCAAGAGCCCTCTACAACCAGAAATGTTCTCCCCATATTACGTAGTAGCAGTGTGTGACCAGGCCTGCTTTTAACCTTATATTTGATAAGATAAATACATTAAGCTGCATAAACCTCTCATGTAAGGCAGTCTTTCCAATCACTGAAGCTGTCTTGCAGCTCTTTTCTGAACCCTTTCCAATTCCATAGAATCCTAGAAGATTAGGGTTGGAAGAGACTTCAGGAGGTAATCTAGTCTAACCCCCTGCTCAAAGCAGGGCCAACTGCAACTAAAACATCCCAGCCAGGGCTTTGTCAAGCTGGGCCTTAAAAACCTCTAAGGATGGAGATTCCACCACCTCTCTAGGTAACCCATCCCAGTGCTTTTTTTGTCAACTTCCTTTTTGTGGTGTTGACATCAGAGTTTTCATGGGTAGCGGAAGTGGCAGGTTGTGATGACTAACCTATTCTGATGCCTGTTGTGATGACTAACCTTGTGTGTGCCTGGGGCCTAAATGTGTCTGAGATGCATTTCTTCATCCTATGCTATGACTACTTCATTGTGTGCTGATGACTAGTACAGACAGAATATATTTGACAGCTGTCCACTCTTTGGGTGAACATAGCTATCAAAATTAGTGACTTCCAGTGCACCCACATCTTCAATAATTATCTGGGGCAAAAGCTCATAAGTAGAACTGATGTCTTCAGATTATCTTAATTGCTCCAAAATGAAAGCCTTGGACTCAGCACGAGCGCCTGTCAAAAAAAATTAACAATTTACAAAGAAAATATATTAGACTGAGGGCTATTTGACTTTAGACAGAAACGTCAAATTTTAAAATTATAGGTCAGTTAGAACATGGCAAGTAATTGTTGGTGACCCAGTTATAAGCACCTATTATGCTGTATTAAGAGATATGGGACACTACTGCATGAAGGGAGATGGGACACTTAACACAGCAGGAACTCAAGGTACTCTAAACCATTGAGCCCTGGAACAGAGATAGTCAAATGGGCTTGAAAAGGGTCTGTTGTTGTTGTTTTTGGCACCTAGGACCATGTGTGCCCACAATTATTCAGTGTGAATGTGATGAGAGCATTAAACTCTTCATCTAGCTAGTAAACTTTATAGTAGCCTGATTTTCTAAAAACTGTGACTCAGAAAAGGCCTCTGCAGCATATAAAAGGTGAGGTTTAAAATTGTCTTTACTTCTTCAGTCTTGTTTATTGTCCACCTCTCCTTAGCACAGCTTCTTCAACCCCTCCCCCAATTATAAAAGATACATTCATCCACTCAGAAAACAGAAACAATGCCATGTAATTTGTGTGACCAATTACAGCTATCAAAGATGGCTTGAGTTCCAAAAGTCAAGCATCAACTACTTGCAACCAACTGTTTATGATGAATCCACAAAGTAAACAAACTCACCCACAATATCATTGGGTAAATTGTAGAGCTGTGTGGAGAAGGGAAATTCAATTTCATGGAGGATTTTGAGATTCTGAAATTTCTTTTTGTTCTGATTAGAAATGAAACCCAGAAATTTCAAAAAAAAAAATTGCAAAAGAAAATTCTGGGGAAAATTTGTTTTGGTTGAAATTGCATTTTGGTTTTAACTTTATTTTATGAAAAAAAAAGAAGAAATTGGATATTTTCACATTGTCAGATCTTCTTCCCTTTTTTCCCTCTGAACCAAAACTTCAGTGAAATTGACATGATTTTGTGAAGCAGTTTCATGAAACTGCATTTTCCAATGGAAAATGGTTCAGTCAGAGTTTTTCAGACCAGCTCTAATAAAGTCAAACGGAGGAAATCCCGATCCTGCACACACATTCCTCTTGACAGAATTCGGAAACACGCCTGGGCTCGGTTCATCTACCGCTCAGTGAAGCTCAGATGCCCCGCTGTTTAGTTTCACTTGGCTTCTTGATTTGGGGGGAAATAAATAGTGGTATCTCCCACTGTAACCCTCTTCTGGTACAAAAATTAGACATCACCCACAATAAATTATGCTGATGTGCATAATAGGCTCCCTTCTCTCTCCTTTCTTAGCTTTGATCAATAGTGAAATTGACACTGAAATTGTGGTCATTGGGCATCTGGGTTAATGCCCTATTGAGATGAAAAAGTATAGTTAATCCCTCTCAGAATAATTGTTTCAAATTCTCTGCCTAAATAAGGCTGACTTCATTGCATCAACAATGCTTGGGTCAAATTTTGAAGGTTTTCTTCACATCTATAAGGGCTAAGGTCTTCTAAAAATGACAGCTGGGATTTTGAAACATAGGAACTGCGCTTAGGAGAGGTTGGTGATATATTGTACCCCACTGCGTCTCTCTCAACTCAAGCCCTGACTTTCTGCAAGCAGGAAAAGCCTGCACTCACTGAGTATATTATATATAAACCACTCTCAATTATTTTCTCAGAAATAATGTCTGGACGGTTCAATCCCCATTCCATGTAAAACCACGATCACCAATTTGTTTCATATAGGCCACCAAACAGTTGTTAGCTAGTAATGGTTTTGGGTTGCTATCAAACCAACCCATCTGGGAATCAAGCTTATGACTTGGAAATAAAATGCTCTGTTTGTATCTCTCTATCCATCTCCCCCCCCCCCATTCTCCATTTTGTCTGGTTTATCTGGTGTGCAAAAGCATTTTCAATGTGGTTCGTCAAAATTAAGAATGACCATTGCTCTTTTTTTCTGAGGGCCAGGGTGATCTCTAAAAGTCTCACTACCAGACTGGCAGCCAACACCTCCTGGGTTTATCCCAGCTTTACCACTGACTTGCTGTGTGGCTTTGGGCCAAAAGCTCACCCTTTCTATGCTTCTATTTCCTCATCTGTAAATGATGGTGCTGAGGATACTTACCTACCAAAAAGGATGTAGTGAGGATTAATTAGGTCAGTGCTTTGCGGTTCTAAATTACCATTATGATTTTCAGTTGACAGCCGTGTAATGATCCAAAGTGTCCTTATAAGCAGAGTAAGTTTCTGGCCAATAAAATTCCCAGAGAAATGAAAAGCTGAGTCTCTTTTTTCCAGCTCAGCCAAGAAAACCCCATATTGTTTTGTGAAAGGAAGAAAAAAAGCAAGCAAGCTGTGAAGAATTATGAGGATTGGAAAGTGTTTCGATCGGCTTTGTGATTTTCAGGAAGTGGATAATATTTTGAACACATTGCGGCAGCTCTGTTCTAGTTCAGACCCTTAATGGTGCTATTAGGGGAGATGCTGTTGCAAAGATATATTCTGCTCATTCCTGGGTCTAAATTCATTTCGTTGGTAAATGACACCATACTTTGTAAACAACCTTGGCCGCAGAAACAGATTTTGCCCAGAAAGTGAAACCATCTGAAACTTGACTTTTACCTGGTTACCCAGTTTTTGTTAGTCAGTTACTCAGCAAATTCACTTCAAGAAAGTGGGTTAGTTTAGGGTTGGTTTGTTTTTTTAACTTTTTGTTACTGTGGTAGTTGAGAGGGGCACAGGGAACAATATTGGAGACAAGTCAGTAGTGAGAGAGGGGACACAATGAAAGAGAGACCCTTAAACATTTATCTTAAATAATACTTAAAATCTAAGAGAGGTTTGATGTGACTATCCACTGTGCAGATAAGTGCCATATTTTGGATATGAAATATATCACAAAGTTGAGATTTTATAACTACTGCATTATCATCATCAATTTTCTGAAGTGAGGAAACATTGGGACATAATTGGGTGTCTCACAACAGGAAGCAGAAATGAACAGAGACAGAAGACTGAGCTCTCCGTTGAGCAGGATGGTGGAATGAAGTTAGTAAATGAAGTTTGAAAAGATGGACAAGTTTGGAAGGCAAGCTGAATGCATTGCTGGCATTCCATGGAGGGCATAGGCCACCTCTAAAGGAGGAGTGTTTGGGATGTGAGGTCCCAAGTACACATGGGGCAAAAATGGATCCCCCCATGTTGTGGCAACTTGTGACATCTCATCTGAGGCTCTCCATTATTAGACTGAATGTGTGTCATGACTTCAGGTTTCTGATTCCAAGATGCACATGCAATAACAGGGCCAAAACCGCCACCACAAACTGGGTCATATGAGATTTCCCAAGCCATATTGGGTCACTGCTAGGCACCTCCCAGAACAACTGGAGCAACTGGCATAGAAGAAGGCAGCAACAGGCTGAGGTCTGTGACTGAGCAAAAATTGCCTTTTAAAAAAATGTCATGAAATGCTTTATATATATATATTTACATACACCTACAGTCTATTTCTCCTCTATATACCTTCTAAGACCCAGGCGCTAAGTTTGGTTACCATTAGGGACATCCATTGACACCTAGAGGGACAGTGGTGCAAGGAGAGGCAGGGAATGCAGCTCCACTCATTGTTTAGTTGCTTGTTGTACTCTCAGCTGCTGAACGACACGGAAAGAACCTTGATCTCTGTTCCTGGCTGACAGGCAGAATCTCCACCCCATGCTTTATTTGAAGGATTGTCCCTTATTTGGTGCCTGATGTAATGTAATGTAACCCAACCGCTATAGTTAATGTAGGTCACTCTCTGTTTTGTGTTTTAGCACCAATTGTGCAAAGGATCATACACTGTGACACAAGTGATTTTATACCATTAACAAAACACTGTGGGGTGATGTCCCACAAATATAAGCTTCATCCTGGATTTTTCCTATCGTTGTCCTTTTTTCTTGAAACATAGGGGAGTACCCTACTTACAGTTAAAAAGCCTTTAACTTCACCTTTAAGGACCTGATTTAACAGGACATGTAACAAATGACCATAATGGTGTATGTTGATCTCTCAAGTAGTTAATGCTTGTTCGGGGAATCATCTGGAGATGAATACCTAACATGAGGTGTGCAGAGTGTAGTGCTGACTATAACCTGGCAAGCCCTCCCGTTTTCACTTTCTCTCATCTCTTAGAAGGAAAAGGCTTAAATGCTTCTAAACTAGTCTCTAGACTGCACTAAGGTTTGATTTCTGATCAATTATAGGCCGAAATGGAAGAAGGCCCTGCATCATGTAAACCAAATTGCAGTAAAGATTTAAGCCTATCCCTGCCTAGAGAAAATTGGACAGCTGCATCCAAGATTTGTGTTTGTAATAAGTGAGAGAGAGAGACTGTGAGTCAGTCTCTCTGCATCAACTCTTCCCGTAGCAACATCCATTTAATTTTAAAACTCCAGAAAACTCGTAGTTCTGTATCTAGGGCAATAATCCTGATATTCCACCCAACTCTGTGTGAAAGGGGTATTGCTGGGATCTTTCTACCCATCACTTCATTAAATATCACTTCATTAAACATGGTAGTTATAGACTAAGGCCTGGTCTACACTACAGAGTTGGGTCGCAATAAGTCGCCTTGGGTTGACCTAGTTGTGCATGGGTCTGTGCTCAAATTTGTCTCCTGCTGACATGAGCGCCCTGTAACAGCAATGCAATAACAGGCACCTCCCCAAACAACGTTCAGCCATGGCTACCATGCTGTGGTCAAGGTGGTGCAAGTTTAGACTCTGCGTGACCTATGTCAACCAGACAGTCCTCCAGCAGTTGTCCCATCTGACAGTGACTGCTCTAGTCACATCTGTGAACTCCATTGCCTAGGGGTCACAGAGCCTGGAAGCCATCCCCCTTTAAAATCCCCACATATGTTTGAAATGCCTTTTCCTGATCACATGAACACCTTGTTGCATGTAACTGTCCATCCTGGCTCTGCACACTAGACACGCTCCTGCCCTGAGTAGAAAGAGATATTGTATCTCCTAGGCCTGTGGGGAGATGAGGCCGTGTAGGCACAGCTACAGACAAGTTGTAGAAACGTGGACATCTAAGAGCAGATTGCACAAGGGATGCAGGCAAAGGCTGTGTCAGGGTTCAGCAGCAGCCCCATGTGAATGTGAAGGAATTGCAGCAGGCATACCACGAGGGCAGGGAGGCCAACAGTTGATATGGTGCTGAGCCACAGACCTGCTGCTTCTACTACGAGCTGCATGCCATACTTGTTCGAGACCCCATGAGCACCCCACAGGGCACTATGGATGCCTCAGAGGAACCTAAGACAGAGACACCTGCTGTGAACAGTGAGTAAAATAATGAAACATCGATACCGGTGTCCTGCTAACTTGGGGATTGACAAGGTGCTATCTTTACATTTAAACATTGTAAGGGAAAATGCATGCATGCACTTACCCATGGTTGCTTCTCCTGGATTGGCCTTGTCCATGCTTGGCTGGTGGGACTAGAAGGAGGAAGAGGAGGAGGGACATACAGGGCAGGGGGAGATCCAGCTATGCTATGTGCCAGGACCCGTTAGAGACTCCAGTGCTGTCTAGCTAGTCTCACCAGCCAAACACAGATGAGGCCAGTCCAGGGGAAGGAACCGTGGGTAAGTGTGTGCATGCATTTTCCCTTACAATGTTTAAATGTAAAGATTTCACCTGGCCCATCCCCAAGTTAGCAGGACACAGGTATCAACTTTTCATTATTTTACGCATATGAGAAGAGGTAGCTGTGCAACAGAGGTAGAGTTATCATCTGATTTTCAATCCCCTGTAGGGAGGCAAGGGGGGTCAGACGGAGCAGGTGCTTTATGTACACAGGGATGTCCCTTGTATCTTCCTGAGAGATCTCGATTAAACTTTCGTAGAGAGAGTCTGCAATCCTCTCCCCATGGTTTCTAGGGACTGCAGCCTTATTTCTTTCTCTATGGCAGGACACTTTCCCATGACACTCTGCTATGAGTTCAGCTGGCACCATTGCACTAAACAGGCAAGCAGCATATGGGCCTGGGCAGCTTCAGAACAGCAGCAGCAGCTGTGCTCTCTGTGCCTTGTTGCCTTCAGGAGTGAGATATCAGCTAAAAATCACCACTGCCTATGAACAATGGTGCCAGTATTCATTGTCATATCAATGGACACGGGCCTCAATTTCATTGTTTTACACAACAAAACAATTCCCTCCGCATTCCCCCACCCCCATCTCGGCTGGGCCAGACTCCCCATGGCTGCAGCTGGAAAGCAGCCCAAAGCTGAGGTGTTAAGCATGTCCTATGTAAAACTCTTGTGGGAAAGGAGTTCTGAAACTTCTTTTGTTTTCAGCGGTGACTATAAATACAATGATACGTCTGTCTGTTTTATCTGTAGCGGCTGCCTTGAGGGATTCCCTCCTCCACATGTGTGGAAAACCTGACCCTGATGAGTAGGAGAAAGAAGTAGACTAGAGAGGACATGCTCACTGAGATCCTGTAGGCCAGTGCTGCACTGGACTGTGACCAGAGGTCCTGGAGGATGAATATAGCAGACAGCCTGGAGAAGGAAAGAGCAGACAGGAGAGAGGCCCAGGAGTCCCATCAGGAAAAGGAGAGAGAGAGATGTGCCAGGACATAATGGAGCTTCTCAGGCAGCAAATGCAAGTACTGCAGATGCTTTTTGACCTCCAGGTCCAAGAGTCATGTGCTCGCCTCCCTCTGCAGTCAATGGGCAAATCTATTTCAACAGGTCCCCCATTTAATGTGACTCAAGGGACACATTCCTACACCACCACTCCATGCTAGGGGACAGTAAGGACACAACAGCAGCTTCACATACACTGACTGTGGTTCCTGTATGTTTGGCAGAAATAGGTTGAAATGGACACACAGGTTTTCAATGGTTCTGTTTAAGTTCTGTTCCATTAATGTATTGTATATGTTCGCACTGTATTCTTTTTTAATTGCACATTATTATTTTGCACTGGTTTTGGTATAAAATTTTTATTTTTTCAGAAATAAATTCATCTTAACATACACCACAGAATGTTTAGTGCTACTCAAAGCACACATTACTTGTAATGCAACAGGATCACAGAACTTGTAGGTTCAATGAAAAACACAGTATAATAATTATAAATGTACAGCAAGTACTGTGTAATTCATAGGTGCATTAAGAGACAGTGAGATATCCATACATGTACACCAAGCATCACATAAATCCTAACAACCCCCAAAACTTCAGGGCCAGGTAGAACATTGTACAGCACATTACTGTGGCTGGCCATTAAAGTGCTCTTTCAAGGCCTCCCCTAGCTGCATAGCCCTGCATGGAGCTCTTCTAATGGCCTTTGTGTCTAGCTGTTAAAAGTCAGCAGACATCTGCTCCTCCTCCACCCTTGCGGAAATTTTCCCCACTTTGGCTCACAGATATTATGCAGGACACAACAGGCAGCTTTAGAACTATTGGAATATTTTTATCACTGAGATCTAATTACACTGGTCTATAATTTTTGAGAAGTCGTCTGCTTCAGAGATAAAATGTGCTATTTATTATGTATTTTGATGTGCTGAATTCAAATATGACAATTGAAACAACCGATTGGCTACTGTTTCTAAGTTATGTAAGTTTTCACATTTTATGTCCATGTATATTGTGTAGATAGTAGAGTTTTAATCATAAATTGTAAACCTAGGTCTTTTCATGTGTTTATGGTTGCTTTACATGATAATATTTCACCTGTCCTGTTTATGTAACACTTTAAAAATCAGCAAAAGGGTTATCTAACAAAAATTTATTATGAAACAAAAGGCAAAAAACTATTATGTACATAGTTTAGTCCTATTCAGTGTCTACTCGGCGCTTCTTGGCTTGTCTCTTGTATTCATTAAATGGAGCATCTCTTGTCACTGTCCAGCAAGCATTGATGGGCTCCATTTGCCCTGATAGCGTTTCTCCATTGTTGCAATGTCCTGGTGAAATCGCTCGCCGTGCTCGTCGCTCACTGCTCCGCAGTTCGGTGGAAAAAAATCTAGATGAGAGTGCAAAAAATGTATCTTTAATGACATGTTGCAAACAAGGCTTTTGTATGCCTTGAGGAGGTTTTCCACCAACAACCTGTAGTTGTCTGCCTTGTTGTTTCCGAGAAAATTTATTGCCACTAACTGGAAGGCTTTCCATGCCGTCTTTTCCTTGCCACGCAGTGCATGGTCAAATGCATCATCTCAAAGAAGTTCACGAATCTGAGGACCAACAAAGACACCTTCCTTTATCTTAGCTTCACTTAACCTTGGAAATTTTCCACGGAGGTACTTGAAAGCTGCTTGTGTTTTGTCAATGGCCTTGACAAAGTTCTTCATCAGACCCAGCTTGATGTGTAAGGGTGGTAACAAAATCTTCCTTGATTCAACAAGTGGTGGATGCTGAACACTTTTCCTCCCAGGCTCCAATCACTGTCGGAGTGGCCAATCTTTCTTGATGTAGTGGGAATCTCTTGCACAACTATCCCATTCGCTGAGAAAACAGCAGTACTTTGTGTATCCAGTCTGCAGACCAAGCAAGAGAGCAACAACCTTCAAATCGCCACAAAGCTGCCACTGATGTTGGTCATAGTTTATGCACCTCAAAAGTTGTTTCATGTTGTCATAGGTTTCCTTCATATGGACTGCATGACCAACTGGAATTGATGGCAAAACATTGCCATTATGCAGTAAAACAGCTTTAAGACTCGTCTTCGATGAATCAATGAACAGTCTCCACTCATCTGGATCGTGAATGATGTTGAGGGCTGCCATCACACCGTCGATGTTGTTGCAGACTACAAGATCACCTTCCATGAAGAAGAATGGGACAAGATCCTTTTGACAGCCACGGAACATGGAAACCCTAACATCACCTGCCAGGAGATTCCACTGCTGTAGTCTGGAGCCCAACAGCTCTGCCTTACTCTTGAGTAGTTCCAAATCCCTGACAAGGTCATTCAGTTCACCTTGTGTTATGAGGTGTGGTTCAGAGTAGGAGGATGGGAGAAAATGTGGGTCCTGTGACATTGATGGTTCAGGACCAGAAGTTTCATCCTCTTCCTCTTCCTCGTCTGACTCAAGTGAGAATGATTCTGGTGCATCAGGAACCGGCAGTCCTTCTCCATGGGGTACTGGGCGTATAGCTGATGGAATGTTTGGATAATGCACAGTCCACTTTTTCTTCTTTGACACACCTTTCCCAACTGGAGGCACCATGCAGAAGTAACAATTGCTGGTATGATCTGTTGGCTCTCTCCAAATCATTGGCACTGCAAAAGGCATAGATTTCCTTTTCCTGTTCAACCACTGGCGAAGATTTGTTGCACAAGTGTTGCAGCATATGTGTGGGGCCCACCTCTTGTCCTGATCTCCAATTTTGCAGCCAAAATAAAGGTGATAGGCTTTCTTAACCATAGTGGTTATACTGCGCTTTTGTGATGCAAAAGTCACTTCACCACAAACATAGCAGAAGTTATCTGCACTGTTCACACAAGTACGAGGCATCTCTGCTCACTTTGGCTAAACAGAAATGTGTCCCTTTGCAAAATCAAACACTGACAAATAAGAGAGCACGACACTGTATGATTTCTAGAGCTGATATGGGGCAATTTGTTCAGCAGAGTGATGTAAGCTTCGTTATGATTGCATCATCCATGACTTCTAGGAATAACATGATGCAATTCATATCATGTATGACACAATACTCGCTTCAGATTGCATCATTCATTGTTTTGCCTAAAAAGCAAGTACTGTCCAAACCCAGTCATAGATTTATTCATAGATCCAGTCAAAGATGTATTTTAGTCATTTCTGGTTTAAATTGAGATCCCTTCCCTTTATAACTCACTTATCCTCCGCTATTCCCAAGTCAAGGGTCGTATATACTGACCCAATAGCATATCTTGAAAACTAGAGCCAATCAACAATTTTAAGCATCATTTTCGTTCTCAGTGACCCAGAATTAGTAAAGTTTGACTACATTTATTTCAGAAGCATTTTGCCTGTAGAGCAGTGTTAGTGAGTAAACGTCGCCAGCGTCCCTTCAGTCTACCAAAAGCATATTCCAATGCCATTTTGCACCTGATGAAACAGTAGAATCTTTCCTGGCCAGTGCACAACTTCATGAGCAAGGAGAACAAGAAGTAGGTTGGATCCCCAAGGATCACTGTTGGCATTTCAACACCAGTGGTAATCTTCCTATCTAGAAAAAAATGTCCTGCTTGCAACTTTCTGAACAGTCCTCATTATGTCCCTTCCCTGACCAGCCCACACTAACATCAGTGAAGGGTCCCCGGTGATCCACCAATGCTTGTGTAACCGTAGAAAACTATCCCTTTCTGTTGATATATTCTGTGGCAGGATAGGCTTGTGCCAAACTAAGTATGTGTTCCATTGCAGTTCAAGAATTCCATTGCTACAAACTCATCCACTATGTCCTTCACATTTCCTAGAGTTCCAGTCCTGCACAGCAGGATACAATTAGTGCCCCTACTGTGGATTTTTCAACTTCAAAATGATTTCCCACTGACTTGCAGCAATCCTGCATTGCAAGCTTCCATGGCGCGATCACCCCTTGCTTCTCAACTGTCAATGCAGCTCTCATTCTGGTGTCCTTGCACTGGAGGGCTGGCATGAGCTGGGCACACAGCTCCAGTAATGTGGCATTTCACATCTGAAAGTTCTGAACCCACTGCTCATCGTTCCAAACCAACTTTACCAAATGATCCCACCAGTCAGTGCTCATTTCTCAGACCCAGAAGTGTGACTCCACTACCTGAAGTTGCTTTGTGAACACCAGCAACAACCTTGAATTGTTTTTCATTATGTCCCTTAGCAAGCTGACCTCAAAGAAACAGTCGTTTGCTTTCTGCAGCTCTGCAAATACCAAAGGATCATTTGTCCTGCATTTGCCATATGCATGAGAATGGTGCTGAGTTGTGTGGGTGCCGTACTTCTGTCAAAGATGGTGGACAGCAAGTAGTGCCATGTGAGTTTGTGGGATTTTTTTAAAATGGCACAAAATTTATGGGCTAGGTATGGTATTATGGGATGGAGAAAGTTGCATGATGAGAACGTAACCCTTGCTCCCAGCCCTTTTCCCATGGGGTTCATGTGTGCCCCACCATACCCTGCAAAAATTGCCCAGAAAGCATTGTGCTAGAGGGTGATGAGTGGCACACTAGGATACCTACCCATAGTGCACAGCACTTTGCATTGACGCAAGCACTCCTGGTGAATGCATGAAGCACTGATGCAAGCAGCCAAGTATGCATACTCATGAGCGATGTACTGACTTTGGCGGCTTTACACTGATGTGACTTGTATCAGCCAAAGTTTGTAAGGCCAGATCTACATTAAAAAGCTAGGTTGAGTCATACCCTTGAGTGATGTAGTTATGCCAACCTAACAGTTTGGGTAGACAGCAGTAGGTTGACAGGGGAATTCTTCTGTTGACCTAGCTACCACCTCTTAGGGAGGTGAATTAACTGCAGCAATGGGAGAACTTTGTTTTTATGCTGCTGATTGCAGCTGACAAAAGTGAAGCTGCTCACCTGCGTTAAGAAAGAGCTACAAAAAGATAAGGGAGAAAAAAAACTCAAGAGCCAGAATCAGCCCCCCAGCAGGCAACCAGATGTTACTTCCACTGATCTTCAAGTAAGATCTGAGAAGTTTCCTTAGTAATGTACATTTCTTAGAGCCACCCAAGAGAGGGAATGCAGACCAACCTGGCCAAATGAAAAAGATTCCATGAACACTTGGATGTAGTATGACATAAAATCATAGAAGTGTGTAGGACTGGAAGGTCACCTCAATAGGTCATCTAGTCCAGTCCCCGGCACTCATGGGAGGACTAAGTAATAGCTAGACATAGTGCTTTACAGAGAGAGATGGTCCCTGCAATGAGATGGCCTCCATTCATTTGCAGTAGCTGCAGCAATTCTAACGCTGTGCCCTCATTGGGTCGTTGTGAGTGGGGGATGGAACCTGGGATGTCTAGTTCTAAAAGCAATGACCTTCTGCTGCCACGACTAGAAGAGCCAGCTCTGTCAGCCAAGGCTGTGATGGCTTAGCCACCACCAGAGCTGGGCAGAGCACCATGCTGATTAGGGATCAATTACATAATGGCTTGATTTGACTTGACCCCTACTGGAAGGAAGTGCTTGGCAAGCAAGGTATTTTGGGGACTGATTTCTGTCCCTCTCAGATTGTGCCTGTTGGTCAGAGGGAAATTCTGCTGCATAACACCAAGGAGCAGCCCCTTCCTGCAGGATGGAAGGAATTTCAAAGGGTCGGGAGCAGCTTGTGGGAGGGTAGAGTTGATATTGAGCCATGTTGCTGGTACAGTGTTTGTCCCACTACACAGAGCATAGTGGGGCTAGATGCTCAGTATGGCAGGATCTGTGATTTCCCCTTGGCAAGGGCACCTGTGCTGGAGCCATTATTTAAAAAAATAGGAAAATATTAGAAAAGACCCAAACCCCCCAAATAAATCCACACATAGGAAATCCACTCCCCCTTCCCTGTAGGTGAGAGGATAAAATGGCTTGGCCTTGGCTGGCAGGCAGATTGGACTGGGTGGGAAGGTTCTGTCGTTTGAGAATTGATCCCTTTCCCCAGCCCCACACAGTGTTGGGAGCAGCTGCGGAGGAGAGAGAGACTCTCTGAAACAAGGGCAACAGAGTGCCAGAGCTGGCGCTGTGTGAGTATCAGCTAGGAATGGACATTTCTGAGCAATTTCAATGGACCCTTTTGCCTGACTTGAGTGAGTTCTGCAGAATTTCCTTCAAACGTCATGCTGTTTTGCTTTTCTCGTCAGAGCAAATGAGACTTTTTCTTATAAGGGGCCAATTGGTTTATGGCAAAACTCTTGTGGCTGGTCAGCTGAGAAGGGTGGGTTCTCCTCTCCCCTTCCCTTTCATGCAAATTTGGTGAAAGCCACCCTGTGGCTGTTTTATGTTGTGTGGAAACTTCCCACCCCACCAGCTGCACAAAGTACTAGCTAATCATAACAGCAGCAAGCAGCTAAATGATATAGCACTTTCCTTGCTGTAGCTGGCAGCTGTAGCCAGTTCCCACATGGCCATATAATCCTTCATTACACACTATCACACCACCCACCCACCCTTAATTTTGTCTCTGTGTCTTGTTCTATAATGTAAATATCCTGATGGATGCATACTATTGGTTTTTATAGCCCAGATCCACTGGGTGCAGCATATGTGCGGGGGGGAGGGGAGGAGGGAGGCCATCAGGACGTCTGTTACAACTCCTGATTCTCTGCACAACTTTGGCCCAGCCCTGATCCAGGCAAAAGTTAGAGCAGCCCCAAGTCTGCTCTAACTTTTGCCTGGATCAGGGCTGGGCCAAAGTTGTGCAGAGAATCAGGAGTTGTAACAGACGCCCTGATGGCCTCCTTCTTCCCCTCCGCCCCCCCCGCCCCCCCCAAATGCTGCACCCAGTGGATCTGGGCTATAAAAACCAATAGTATGCATCCATCAGGATATTTACACCAGCTGGCAGTGGTCCCCAGGGAACCCATCCGTCACTCAGGAATAGCCAGAGCACAGCATGTTCTTGTGCTGGTCCCTCCACACTTCTCCCTGCTTTGTACACTGCAGGATGGTGTAGGAGCCAGCTATATGGACTCTTTGCCACGGAGGACTCTCTCACACTGGAGGAGTCCACAACAGAAAAGATGCATGGATTTTCCATGCTTGGCACTGCCAGAGTATGGCGTGCAGGAGAGAATCTAAATATGTAGCAAAGATTTTGAAAAGAACATAGTGCCCAGATATGTCAAGTTTTATGTCAGAGCCCCTTAGGTTTTCTCTCAATGGAACGGGTTGGTGGAGCAGAAGCATATTCTTATTATTAGAATTGGAGTGATTGACCTGTTTTGCATTTGTGTCACTTAGGCCTTGTCTACACTACAAGACTATTTCGAATCTACTTAAGTCAAATTTGTGGATTCGACCTTATGAAGTTGAATTTGTGTATCCACAGTAAATACACTAATTCGAATTTCTGAGTCCACAGTAACGGGGCTGGCGTCGACTTTGGAAGCAGTGCACTGTGGGAAGCTATCCCACAGTTCCCGCAGTCCCCGCTGCCCATTGGAATGCTGGGTAGAGCCCCCAATGCCTCCTGGGGGAAAAATGTGTTGAGGGTGCTTTTGGGTAACTGTTGTCATTGAACCGTCAATCACGCCCTCCCTCCCTGAAAGCTCCGGCGGGAAATCTGTTCGCGCCCTTCTCTTGTCAGTTACAGCGCGTACGCCACAGCACTGCGAGCATGGAGCCCGCTGCGATCATCGCTGCACTTATGGCCGTCGTCAACTCCTCGCACCTTATCGTCCACCTCTTCCACAGTCAGCTGCTGAGAAATCGGGCGAGGAGGCTCCGGCAGCGCGGTGAGGACAGGAATTCACAGAGTGGCGCAGACCTCTCACAAAGCAGGGTACGCCGCGCCGTGGATATCATAGTGGCAATGGGTCAAGTTCATGGTGTGGAACGGCGATTCTGGGCCCGGGAAACAAGCACGGACTGGTGGGACCGCATAGTGCTGCAGGTCTGGGATGAATCACAGTGGCTGCGAAACTTCAGGATGCGTAAGGGCACTTTCCTTGAACTCTGTGACTTGCTGTCCCCTGCCCTGAAGCGCCAGGACACCCGGATGCGAGCAGCCCTGAGTGTGCAGAAGCGAGTGGCCATAGCCCTCTGGAAACTTGCAACGCCAGACAGCTACCGGTCAGTAGTGAACCACTTTGGCGTGGGCAAATCTACCGTGGGGGTTGCTGTGATTGAAGTAGCCCATGCAATCGTTGAGCAACTTCTCTCAAAGGTAGTGACTCTCGGAAACGTCCAGGACATCATAGATGGCTTCGCCGCGATGGGATTCCCAAACTGCGGTGGGGCTATAGATGGGACTCACATCCCTATCCTGGCACCAGCCCACCAGGCCAGCGAGTACATTAACCGAAAGGGCTACTTTTCAATGGTGCTGCAAGCACTGGTAGACCATAGGGGACGTTTTACCAACATCTTCGTTGGGTGGGCAGGCAAGGTTCATGACGCGCGTGTGTTCAGGAACTCTGGTCTGTTTAAACGCCTCCAGGCAGGTACTTTCTTCCCGGACCACAAAATTACGGTTGGGGATGTGCAGATGCCTACAGTGATCCTCGGGGACCCAGCCTACCCGCTAATGCCCTGGCTCATGAAGCCCTATAGAGGCGCCTTGGACAGAGAGAAGGAACTCTTCAACTACCGGCTAAGCAAGTGCAGAATGGTGGTGGAGTGTGCTTTCGGACGTCTCAAGGGGAGATGGCGGAGCTTACTGACTCGCTCGGACATCAGCGAAAAGAATATCCCCGTAGTTATTGCTGCTTGCTGTGTGCTACACAATCTCTGTGAGAGCAAGGGCGATGTTGAGAATATTTTGCTAGCTTGGCAGTTGGTAGTGTGGGAAGCTAAGATGTTTAGGTTTTTAGGATGGGTTAATTAGGCTTTGAGCTTTGTTTTGAGAAGTTGGCCTTGGCTAGTTCTATGAAGTTACAGCTGCGGGTGTGTTAAATTTGTTAACCAATTAGCAACTGCTTGCTTGCCTGCTTTAAGAGTATAAAGAGCATGCTGGAAATGAATAAAGTACTCTCTGCTTATGATCACATGGGTTGTCAGACTCTGTCCCTGCTCCTCTGCGATGCAACAAATGGTGACCCCGACGTGATTGAATGAGGACAGTGTTGGTGGCCTGAACTGAAAGGAGGAAAAGGAGGCGCACCTGAGTCTCAGTGTCGAGCGGCTAGGAGCCGCAGGGCGTCCGAAAAGAGGGGCGCACCTGAGCTCAGTGTCGAGCGGCGGCCGCAGGGCGTCCGAAAAGAAGGGCGCACCTGAGTTCAGTGTCGAGCGGCTAGGAGCCGCAGGGCGTCCGAAAAGAAGGGCGCACCTGAGTTCAGTGTCGAGCGGCTAGGAGCCGCAGGGCGTCCGAAAAGAGGGGCGCACCTGAGCTCAGTGTCGAGCGGCAAGCCGCAGGGCGTCTGAAAAGGGAGGCACACCCCAGCCCAGAGGTGAGCAGCTAACATGGGAACCGCTGCATCAGCGGAAGAAAGGACGGTGCATGAATATTTGATGCGCATCGCGGAGCGGCAGGGAGAGAAGCTCCCCTCTGATAAGTTATCCCGTCTGCTGCGGTGGGGACGGAGAAGGGGACTTTCTGTTCAACCAAGTACAATTTTTGATAAAACTGTTTGGGAGCGGCTAGGCTCCGAGCTTTGGAAGTCGGTGGCTCGGGGCGATAAGGAGGCCTTCTCCCTGAGTCCAGTATGGAATAAGGCGAAGGAGATAGTAGAAACTCTCGCGGCCGAGGCAGGAGTGCAGGCGGCCCTTTCTGAGCTTTGCCGCCCAACGCCCGGAATGCCTTCTGTGTTGCCGGTTGGAGCCAGAGAGTTTTTCGGTGGTAAGGACACGGTGATACCTTTGGCTTCCAACCCCTACCCTATGGATGATGTTGCCCCTGCTACGGCCCCACTACCCTCCAATGTGGCTATCGGCCCCGACATGATTGATCCTGCTACGGTCCCGTTACCCCCCGATACGCCCGAGCCTATGGAGACAACCTTGCCGTATGCACCCCCTCCAAAGCCATGCCGTGTCCACGGGGCCTGGGGGTGCCTCGATTGCGGGGGGACAGAGGAGGCTCGGGTGGAACGTGTGCCATCAAACCCATATCCCGATTTGACTACGTTTACTCAGTTTACTCAGTCTGATGCCTTCTATAAGGAGATGGAGCGCCAGGGTCGACAGCTGCAGCATATGTGTGATAAGTTGGACCAATTGGAAAGTTTTCCACCTGGATCATCGCGGTCGCATCTTCACAAGTGCTTTCATTCGACTCGCCCCCCCGCCCCGCCTGGCCCCGGGGACCCTCCAACTGGAGACCCTCCGGATCCGGTACAGCGCTGGCATGGAGTTTTAAGAGAAGCCATCCTTGAAGGTCTAACACCTGAGGCCTTTCCGGTGATTACGCCAGACCCTCAACACCCTAATCATAGACGGTGGGCCCCTTTGGACTGGAAGTTGATCCGTGAGGCACAGAAATCGATCATGGCTTATGGACTAGATAATCCGTATGTACAGTCTATCATTGAACAGATATTTGTTGGCCAAGCAATGTGTCCGTACGATGCGATTAAGCTAGCTGACATGCTTCTTACACCTACACAGAAACTGTTGTGGAAAGATGATTGGGCTAAGAGAGTTGACTTGGCTCTTGTCCGCAATTTGGATTTACCGGATGATGATCCTCGGCGCCTGGCCACTGCTGATATGTTTTTGGGAGCCGGTCGCTTTGTTGACCCGCACTTGCAAGCTCGCCTTGAGCCCCGGATCCTGCAGCAATCACAGGAACTAGCTTTGGCTGCCTTTAAAGCGGTGCCCCAGATGGGAAAGCCGGTCCCTCCCTATGCTAAAATTACACAAGGCCCATCGGAACCGTATTCCACCTTTTTGGATCGCCTTCGAGAGGCTATTGATAGATCTCCCAATCTGACGCCAGAAGCCAGAACTGCAGTTGGACTTGATCTTGCCACCCAGAATGCAAATCCCACTTGCCGCCGTATATTAGCCACCTTGCCCAAGACTGCGACCCTGATGGAAATGATTGAGGCATGTGGTAGGGCCGCTATGCTTGAGGAGACGGATAAGGCGGCAATTCATGCTAAGGCACAGGCCTCTGCACTGGCCGTGGCGTTACAACCCCTGCTCGGGGGACAGCGGGGGGCTAGAAGACCGACCCGGCCAGCCGGCCCCTGTTTTGGTTGTGGAAAACCCGGGCATTTCCGGCGGAACTGCCCTATGCAAAATGGGCAGCAGGCCTCTGATGTGTCACCTGAAGCTGCAACTGGCGCTTGCACACGATGTGATAAGTTTGGACATCGCGCCGCCGACTGTTGGGCGCGTTACACGAAGGATGGAACACCGCTGCCGGGAAACGGATCGCGGAGCGCCCCTCGGAGGAGCGCGACGACACAAGTGCCTCCACCCGCCAACCCGGCTGCCTGGAACACCTCACCGGAGCAACCCGTGGCAGTGCCGGAGTGGACTTGGCCACAGCGACAGATGTAGTTTTAGAGACTGACGAGGTTCAAGTTCTTCCTTCCAACATCGATGGTCCATTGGGATTTGGACTGAGTGCCCTTTTGATTGGCCGTTCGTCAACATCGAAACAAGGTATTTTTGTTTTGCCTGGCCTTATTGATGCCGACTATACGGGGAATATTGGGATAATGGTACGTGCCCTCTGTCCCCCTGTGACTATAACTGCTGGTACACGTCTTGCTCAGTTAATACCTTTCAAGGGATGTGTGCCCCGACCGACCCCGATTGACCGCGGGTCTCGAGGGTTTGGATCCACTGGCCCTCCCCAAACTGCCTTGCTATGGACATTACTTTGTGCAAGCCCACCCGAACTGCTCGGCTTCAGGGATCCGATGGGCGGCAGATCACTCAGGAAGCTTTTATTGGGGATGCAATGCAGAGTGGGGTAACTGAGGCACCTGGGACGACAGAGGTAGAAGATACTGTGTTTACCTTGGAATCAGAGCACACTGAAGCGGTTGCAGCTGAGGCCCCCATGCAGAATGATGTAGGAGATGCGCCATCTAACCTAGTATCAGAATGCCCAGGGGCAGTTGTAAATGGGGCCCCTCTACAGAGCGACATGTGTCCTCAAGAACTGCCTGTGTGTGGAAAGGGAGACGAAGAGGAGCAAGAGAATTTAGCTGTGCAGCTGGCAGATACTGGCTCACCCATTTTTAGTATTGAAAGCTCTGGGGCTCAAAAAACATTTGTGCCTGTTACAGCTGCAGCAATTGAAGAACAAATCATTGCAGAAACTGTAACATCTATGGAAACCTCAGCTGAAACTTTAAAGCCTTTAGAAGCAGTGCCTGGAAAACTATTTCCTGAACTAGTCCAAGATATTACCACTGCTCATTCGGGATTTGAGGCTGCAAACAGTAGGACTGAAGAAATTGCAACTGTGTTAGTATCAGAGATGTCTGCTGCAGTGGTGGATGGAATGTCTGAAAGAGCCACACGATGTACACAACCTGGGCCCCTGGAGGAAAGTTGCTTGTTTGCTATGCCAGGATTCTTTTTGTTTGATCCTCCCTGAATGATTTAATTGATTGAGATAATTTTTGCTTTGCCTGAATGTATAGGATGATGTCCTGATAATTTCCCCCGTAGAACTTGAACCACGATGGTGGTGGAACAGGAGAAAAAACACTTACATTATTGATATTGCCAATGTCTAGAAATTCCTGACTAAAAAGACATTGAGAACTGACCCTGGTAAAGAAGCAAAGAATTGCACACTGGCAGGAAAAAATTTGGGACTCCTGCTAAAAACTGTGGTATTGATTGGATTTTGGGGTTTATTTTGCAGGCTGCGCCCTGTGTTGTGGAATTTTTTTTTAGCATGTATTGCCCTCCCTAATTGGATTGTAAATGATATTACCCCTCCCCATTACTAACCCCTGTTTTTTAGAGCCTATTTGTTTTTTGTTTTTGAAGTTTGAGAAAATTCGGCCTAAAGGTTTGTTGAGTATTCTTAAAGCGGGGAGTTGTAGGCATAAATCTAGGAAATTTGGGAGAATGGCTTTGAATTTATGTGACCCAAAATACCTTTATGTAAAGTGCTTTGGATCGGGCCCAGGCAGGCACGCAATAGATAGAGAACTTGAAGAAGAAAAAAGGATCGGGCCCAGGCGGCGGGCAACAGACAACAAGCTTGGAATACTGGTTGATAACCTTGAGGGTGTAGTTGATAGAAAAGGTAATTAATTACTAGCGAGTAATGTTAGGCAGAGTACAAAGTTAACTCTGTGGTTGCTGGAGGGAATAGCAGTTGAATTTAGAAGTAAGTTAGGATGCAATTGTATTACTGTAAATGATTTAATTGATGATGTAATTTTCCTTTTTTGCCTGATGGTACTAAGGGTATTTGTATATTGTATGTAATGATTGATTGCCCAGTAGGGGTAGTTTTGTTTTGTTTTTTAGATATTAAGAAAATTGGTGTTAGCTGCATAGCATTTTATGTACCATGCATTTATTTACAGAGTTAAATTTATGTTATGTGTTTTTTGTTTTGTTTTGTGGTGTTTGTTTGTTTGTTTTTTTTCTGGCCAGGATTGTTTTTTGTGTTTTATGTGGTTTATGTTGTGTTTTTTCTAGGACCCCCCCCTCCCTCAGTGTCAGTTTGATCGCCTGACATCTGAGGGATAATTTGGTAATAGAAGTTTGCCACAAGTTGGTGTGCTATTGAGTAGGGGGGAATCCTGTAGAATTTACACCATTTATTTGTTGTGCTTTGTTTTTGTTTGGTGTTGTTGGGGTTATGTTAAGAATTGCATGGTTATATAGGTTGGCTTTATAAAGTTTTAATTTTGGTTTGTGATAGATTGTGGTGTTATGTTGTTATAAGTTGGAAATGTTTTGCTAATGTTTTTATCCCTTTTTTTTCCCCTCCTTTTTGATTTTGGGTGGAGGGGGGAGGTGTTGAGAATATTTTGCTAGCTTGGCAGTTGGTAGTGTGGGAAGCTAAGATGTTTAGGTTTTTAGGATGGGTTAATTAGGCTTTGAGCTTTGTTTTGAGAAGTTGGCCTTGGCTAGTTCTATGAAGTTACAGCTGCGGGTGTGTTAAATTTGTTAACCAATTAGCAACTGCTTGCTTGCCTGCTTTAAGAGTATAAAGAGCATGCTGGAAATGAATAAAGTACTCTCTGCTTATGATCACATGGGTTGTCAGACTCTGTCCCTGCTCCTCTGCGATGCAACAGGGCGAGACCTTTTTGTCCGGATGGGAGGTTGAGGCAAATCGCCTGGCTGCAGTTTACGCTCAGCCAGACACCCGTGCCGAGAGAATATCCCAGCGGGAAGCGCTGTGTATCCGGGAGGCTTTGAAAGCAAGTTTCCTCGGAGAGCAGGGTAACCTATGACTCTCCACTTGCTTTCAAGAGAAACTGACCCTGGGCCTGTGTCTGTATGTGTCGATTTCGATCTGCGGTTACATACCCCGTTCTCCAAGTTTCCCCCACTTCCAAAGCACGTTTTAAAGCAAATTAATTGTTACGCTCATTATTAATAAATCTTTGTTTTACTTTGCATTTCTGTTCAGGTGTTGAAACATGGACGCATACTGTGCTGGGCACGGTGTGCACTGATGTACAGACCGCTTGTTCCATAGAGGAATGACATCCTCCTGCTCCTACATAGGTCTCTGGGGTGGGGGACGGTTGCAAGTGGTTGTGCATGAAGGGGAGGGATTGCAGGAAGGGGTGGGTTTGCAGGAAGGGGCGAGTGGTGCCTTCTTTGGATAGGGGTTTGGATGACGGCAGTGGGCTGCGGGTTTGGGCGTAGGAAGGGGTGAGGGGTGTGGGGGAAGGGTGAGTATCTGTCCGTGGATGAGGGCTCTTGCTGGGGCTCAGGGCAGCGGAGAGGCTCGTTGCTACGGTGGAAGTGCATGGTAAGGGCAGCGTGCCTTAACATTAAGGGGGTGGCAGGCGCTAGGACCCTGGACAAGCATACACATCACAGAATGACCCGGGGCAGCATACACCACACAGAGTGACCCTGGTGCCTACTGACTGCAGTGTGTGTGCGCCCTGCAGTTGATCATGCCCCCAAGTCTGTACCCTGGTAATGTAGGCTATATATACCGTGCAATTATAAATCCCCTCCCCCCCCATACACAAAAAAATCCTCTGACACGAAAGACGTGACCGAAACAGTGAATAACAGCAAACAGCTTTTAATAATCTAATACACAGTGGGGGAATGAAACTTGGATTTGGGACTGGGTGAGCCTGTAAGGGAAGCACTTCTACAAATTTATAGCGTGAGAGGTGTGTGGTACATTAGCGCTATGCAGTGGTGCAGTGACAGTTCTCACGGCCCCTACCGCCCCTCCGTCTTGTACTGTTGGGTGAGGGGGGGGCAGGACTTCTTGGCGGGGGAGGGCGGTTGCAGATACACTGCAGGGGGGCTCTGTCCTCCTGCCTGCGGTCCTGCAGAACATCAGCTAGACGCCGGAGCGTGTCCGTTTGCTCCCTCATTAGCCCAAGCAGCGTTTGAGTCGCCTGCTGGTCTTCCTGCCGCCACCTATCCTCCCGTTCGATGTGTGTGCGATGCTGTTGACATAGGGTCTCCCTCCACTGTCTCTGCTCTGCCGCCTCAGCTCTGGAGCAGGCCATCATTTCCGCGAACATCTCGTCCCTAGTCTTTTTCTTTCGCCGCCTAATCTGAGCCAGCCTCTGCGAGGGGGATGCCGGGGCAGTCCGGGAAAGACCCGAAGCTGTGTGATGGGAAAAGTAACTGATTTCCTTGAACAGATACATGTTTGCGAACAGTGAACACAGTCTAGTCAGTTTCTCTGAACAAGACCATACAGGGCAACAAGTCTCACAAGATCTCGGGACAAGTTCGAGATTTCGGAATACGCTCTCATTGGCTGCGGCATTGCACAGGAGAGCGGACAAGTGGGGAGAGACAGCTGAATCCGTCTAGCAGACAGTCCTGGTAAGCCTTACAGTACATTCTGCTTATCAGTTAATGGATAGCTGTGCCCTCCCGCTAAAGGCAATCTGGAAATCATATACTCTGACCCTTTTCCAGCCACTCCCGCCAGTGCACGGGAAAGATCAATGTATGCTTTTCCTATGTGGCCTACAACACGTGGCTGTTAAGCGAGGGTCATTGTTATGCAAAGTAAAAGTCAACCATTCACAACAGTAACAATACACTAATTGCCCTAATTAGATGCAGCATTTCATGAACGAGATCACCCTGATGCGGGTCCCTCGGAGTCACAAAGAGCGGATGCTAAGGGAAGCCCTGCAGAGACCAGGACCATATGCGGCCATGCTTGTGGAGGCGATTATTCCCATCTACATAAGGATGTCCTGGCGCGGAAGAGTGTGCTTCCACGGAGCACCCAACAAGGCACCTCTCCCCAGGAACCTCCTGCGGAGGCTTTTCGAGGACCTAAATGAGACCTTTCTTGAATTGTCCCTGGAGGATTATTGTTCAATCCCTATATGTATGGACCTACTTTTCATATAGTTTTTCATTGAAAATTTTATATATAGTATTTCTATTTTTTATACCTGTTTTATAAAAAATAAATGTTTACATGTTTCTAGCTCTTACCGCCTGATCCTTCCCCTGATTCAGAGTCCAGGTTAACGGCCGGGGAGGGTTGGTAGGGGATCTCTGTGAGGGTGATGAAGAGATCCTGGCTGTCAGGGAAAGCGGTATTGTGTTGGCTGTCGCCTGCGCCGTCCTCCACAGACCCTTCCTCATCTTCCACATCGGCGAACATCGAGGAGGAGCTGTCCAGGTTCACTATGCCATCCACTGAGTCCATGGTCACTGGTGGGGCAGTGGTGGCAGACCCACCTAGAATGGCATGCAGTGCCTCGTAGAAGCGGCATGTCTGGGGCTGGGCTCCGGAGCGTCCGTTTGCCGCTCTGACTTTTTGGTAGCCTTGTCTCAGGTCCTTGATTTTCACGCGGCACTGCATTGCATCCCGGCTGTATCCTTTCTCTATCATTGCTTTGGAGACCTTCTCGAAGGTCTTTGCATTCCGCTTGTTGGAGCGCAGCTCCGACAGCACAGACTCCTCGCCCCACACACCGATCAGATCCAGGACTTCCCGGTCTGTCCATGCTGGGGACCTCTTTCTATTCTTGGATTGGCCGGACTCCTCTGCTGGAGAGCTCTGCATCGTTGCAGGTGCTGCGGAGCTCGCCCTGATGTCCAGCCAGGACGTCAGATTCAAAGTGCCCAGACAGGAAAAGGAATTCAAATTTTCCCGGGGCATTTCCTGTGTGGCTGGTCAGAGAATCCAAGCTCCGACTGCTGTCCAGAGCGTCAACAGAGTGGTGCAGTGTGGGATAGCTCCCGGAGCTACTAAGTTCGATTTGCATCCACACCTAGCCTAATTCGAGCTAGCCATGTCGAATTTAGCGTTACTCCACCTGTCGGGGTGGAGTACCGAATTCGAACTAAAGAGCCCTCTAGTTCGAATTAAATGGTTTCCTGGTGTGGACGGTTGAGCGGTTAGTTTGAATTAACGCTGCTAAATTCGATTTAAAGTCCTAGTGTAGACCAGGCCTTAGGGTGTGTCTACACAGCAACTAGACAACCCGCAGCTGGCCCGGGCCAGCTGACACGGGCTCTCGGGCTCAGGCTACGGGGCTTTTTCACTGCTGTGTACGGGGTGGCTCCAGGCCCCAGCACGCCAAGCGCGTGCTTGGGGCGGCATGCCGCGGGGGGCGCTATGCCAGCCGCAGGGACGGCGGCAGGCAGTTCCGGTGGACCTCCCGCAGGCGTGCCTGCAGAAGGTCCACCAAAGCTGCGGGTCCAGCGGACTGCGGGACCAGCGGACCCTCCGCAGGCACGCCTGCGGGAGGTCCACCGGAGCCGCCTGCCGCCCTCCCGGCGGCCGGCATAGCGCTCCCCCACGGCATGCCACCGTGCTTGGGGCGGCGAAATGTCTTGAGTCGCCCATGGCTGTGTAGATGTCTGGGCTCAGCCTGGAGCCCAGGTTTTAGGATCGTGCAAGTTGGGAGGGTCCCATAGCTCAGGCTCCAGCCAGAGTCTGGAAGTCTACCCAGCAGTGAAACAGCCCTGCGTGCCTGAGTCAGCTGGCATGAGCCAGCCACGGGTTTTTCTTTGCTGTGTAGACAATAGACACTTTCAAAACTACCACACAGTGTTCTACAGACAATACCTTCTGGGTGAGTTATGTGCAGGGCAGAGAAGATCATCTATGTAGGATCATCCCTTTCCCTGAGGAGAAGGAAGATTGGGAGCAGCAGCAGGGAAGACAGGAACCCCAACTTTTCGTAGCCATCATTCCACGCCTGCTGGACCACTCTACCCTTCCCCCTACATTTAATTGTGGGATAGCGGCACAAAGATCCTACAGCCATGGGTGCATTACAAATGCCACATGGATTTGCTAGACTTCTCCATCTGTGAGTACCCTCTGTCTGACCCACCATCCACACTGCTCAGCATGGCTGTGACGTTATTGATATAAACGGGGACCATATAGAACATGGGTTGCAACCAAGGTCCTGTAGTGGCACCAAATCTTAAGTAAAGGGGGTCAAATAAGGTGTCTAAGACCAGGTTATGGGTTGCTGGTTATGATTATGCTGTCTGTAGGTCTGTGTATCATTTTGTAGTTTAAGTATAAGTATTGGCTCTGTACTGTCTGTATTTTGTATTATGCTCTGCCTCTGGGAAATGTCCCAGACAGGCTGATGGTAGCCCTGCATAGCTGGCTGGATGGCCCATTAGGGACCATCAGCTATACAATTGACCCATGGAGAGAAGGCAGACACGCCTTGTGACTCAGCGAAATATGCAGAGACTTGTCCATGTGACTGCAGACTCCATTTTCGCTGTAATTTTCCACAGTGAGGACAAAGGGATTCTTACACCTGGAAAAGCCTATATAAGGCTGATGCATCATCTCCATTTTGTCTTCAATCCTGCTTCTGACCTCTGGAGGGACTTTGCTACAAACTAAAGCTTTACACAGGGGACTGAACGACCCATCCCAGTGGGGGATGTATTCCAGAGACTCAATCTGAACCTGCAGTTTACTCCAGCACTGCTGCAAGCCTGAACTAAGAACTTTGCCATTACTGTATGTAATTGATTCCATTTAACCAATTCTACCTCTCATCTCTACCTTTTTTCCTTTGGAAATAAACCTTTAGATTTTAGATTCTAAAGGATTGGCACGGCGTGATTTGTGGGTAAGATCTGATGTGTATATTGACCTGAGTCTGGGGCTTGATCCTTTGGGGTCGAGAGAACCTTTTCCTTTTATTGGGGTGTTGGTTTTCATAGCCATTCATCCCCAGGACGAGTGCACTGGTGGTGATACTGGGAGACTGGAGTGTCTAAGGAAATTGCTTGTGTGACTTGTGGTTAGCCAGTGGGGTGAGACCAAAGTCCTTTTTGTCTGGCTGGTTTGGTTTGCCTTAGAGGTGGAAAAACCCCAGCCTAGGGCTGTGACTGCCCTGTTTAAGCAATTGGTCCTGATTTGGCACTCTCAGTTGGATCCCGCCAGAATCGCTCCGTCACAATGGCAAAGGAATGTCTTGGTATCCCTGGCTCCCAGCTGCCCCGCACCCCCACCACACTCCTTCTGAAGTAGTGAAATGGCGCTAATGGTAAAGCATTCTGTGTGTTCTGATTAGATATAACCTCATTATCGCCCTTGCAACATAACTCTCTGGATAATGAAATTTCACCCCAGAACAAATGAGACCCTATTTTACAAAAAGAAAGGGGTTCTTACTGGAGTGGTTTATCGTATTGTTTGGGAGAGGGGCGAGGGCTTGAGAGAGAGCAAAGGAAAACCAAACCCAAACGGAAATTGCTATATTTCAAAGCCAGAGAAAATTAGACTAAGCAGCAGCAGACGCCAAATGGAAATCATAATTCTTCCATTTCCCTGGCTACACCGACACATGTAATAGGCTTGGCACAGAGTCAAGGAAAACAGGGGCCAAGTCACAGCCTGTTTAGAAGAATCTAAAGGCTGCTCGTTAACAGGGAGCCAGATCTTATTGCAGCTCAGAGAAGGAAAGCCTGAAGCTGGCTCTGCAGCTTTCCACTGAAGACGACAGGGAGGGGGAACTTTCCAACTTGGGGAAGAAAAAACAAAGGCAGTACAGTCACATTACATGTATTTTATTTTGTTAGATTTAATATAGTGCCTCTCGGAGCCCTAGGTGCTGGGCCAAATTAAAAACACAACTAGGATAGATATCCTTAATGCCGCTAAAATACAGGAACTCTCAAGGAGGCTGCAATATAACACAGCCGACATAATAACACAGCAAAATGGAACACAATCAAGCCACAGTCCTCAGTGCTCCTAACAAGCTCTTACAGAATGTGCCCATAAAAATAAATCTCATGGGAGGCTCCACACCAAACAACTCTCATCCCTCGCCCAGCTCCAACCAGGAAGAACCAGGAGAACAGAGGTGAATCAAAGGCTAACAAATCCGCGCTCCTCTCATGGTGAATGCCCTGGCAGCAGCGCCCTCTAGAGGAAATTAGAGGGGTGTTACACACCAGTGCCTCACGAATGCCATGACCTTACCTGAGGGGCAAGGGGTGATCCCCATATATAGTTGGGTCCCAAACTATTTAGGGCTTGTTTTATAGATCATTCTTAAATTCCACCCGCAAAGTAATCATAAGCCAGTGCAGATCATGCAGCAAAGATGAAACTTCTGGACAAAAATCTTGGGTTTCAATAGCGAATCCAGTAGAACCTCAGAGTTATGAACACCAGAGTTACAAACTGACGAGTCAACCAGACACCTCAGTTGGACCCGGAAGGACACAATCAGGCAGCAGCAGAGACCCCCCCCCAAAAAAAGCAAAGACAGTACAGTACTGTGTTAAACGTAAACTACTAAAAAATAAAGGAAAAGCAGCATTTTTCTTCTGCATAGTAAAGTTGCAAAGGTGTATGAAGTCAATGTTCAGTTGTAAACTTTTGAAAGAACAACCATAAAATTTTGTTCAGAGTTACGAACATTTCAGTGTTATGAACGATCTCCATTCCTGAGGTGTTTGTAACTCTGAAATTCTACAGTACATATTAGGAGCTTTGGAGTCGAATCTTATCCATTCCCCAAGGCTTTCATCTTCACCTCCTCCCGTTTATCCCTTCCCCATTTTCTAGTCCCCACTTCCTCGTCCCATGTTCCCTTCCTTCTCTCTTCACCTTTCCCCCTCTCTCTCATTTCACCCCTGAGTTTCCTTCTCTTATACTCTGGCCCCGGAGGGCTACTAAAGATTAGAGCTGGGTGAATTTTTTTTTTTCAGTGAGTAGTTTGGTGGTTGACCAAAACTATTTGTGAATTCAGGTTGAAATCGGCAAATCGTTTCAGCCAGAAAAATAGGAAAAATCAGAACATTTTGACTTTTCATTTTGAAATAATGTTTCATTTCAAAATTTAGCTAGATTTAACTAATCCTTGCCCTCAAGAAAGGGTAAAAAAAATACTCAAAAGCAAAACAAAACTGTTTCAAGTCAAACAAAACATTTCATTCTCTCCAGAACAGTTGGATTTTTTTTTTTTTGCTTTTTGTTTCACTGAGAAAAAACTAAAAATTATCTTTTCAGGTTGACCCAAAATGAAATTTGTTCTTATTTTTTATTCAATCACTGAAGTAAAAAAATCATTTTTTAAAAAATTTTTCCTTTTTATTTCCCAGCTCTTTTAAAAACTTCTCTAGAGATCCTAGGGAATGGTAGCAAACAGCCATGACACTTCCCATTATAATGAAACTGATTCGTCTAGCTCAATCCTTTCACACTCGGTGGCTCTAGTCCCTAAAGAAGATGATTCTTAAACAATTTTCTTTTTGTGGGAAATGCTCTGATTTAAAGCTACCCTATTCCTGAGTGTATAAAGAGCTATGGTCTGTGTGCAGGATACCGGGAGATCTGCAAACCCGTTGCTAAGTAGAACACACGGGCTGAAAAATAATGACACAGTAAAACTGTAAAATACCAGTACATATAATTTGGGGGATTATTTAGCACGCTAACATCTTTAATCCTCAACTTTTCATGTTCTCAGAAATGTACTTCTCATGCCCCACCAAAGCATAACAATTTACAAACAAACATACATTACTGCAACCAAAATTCAGAATGAGTAGAAAATAAAGTTTAAGTGAAAGTCTAGACTTGCCGCCATCTAAAGAGTCTTGACTTACACCCCCATCACAATTCTGTGTCTAGTACTGCTCAATACACAGAAAATTGAAGTTGTGGAATGCCCTTAAGATGAGGCCCTTGTAGTGCACATTACAGCGATACAATCTCAAGGTGAAAGGCCCGGGTGACTGTAGCAAGGTAAGAGGAAAGGGCTCCCTTTTTTTACCAGCTGCAGATAAAACAAAGCAACCTGATCACTGC
Source organism: Mauremys mutica (assembly GCF_020497125.1). Taxonomy (NCBI): domain Eukaryota; kingdom Metazoa; phylum Chordata; order Testudines; family Geoemydidae; genus Mauremys; species Mauremys mutica. Next base: position 362,384,299 of record NC_059072.1, on the reverse strand, counting down.
TGTTATGTGGGTACCCAGGAGCAGCTGGGGATTCAGCAAGCCCCTGGAATGGTGAGGCTAATGTAAGAGAAGGCAGGTGCACACGCTGGAGCAGATTAGGCTCTCCACCCTGGCCCTTTTGCAATAATGGGGCAGCGTAAAGGAACCAAACAATCAGCAGAACTGGTCCACAGGGAATATCTCCAGTGTAAGGGGTTTCCCCAAGTATTGCAGAGCCAGTTGAAATGGCCCTACACCAGACCTCATTAGAGCCCCTATGACTGAGGAATGAAGGTGTGTCCAGAACACTGCTGTGTTCCAGCTGTTCTCGGCTGGAGAACTGTCCTTAGGGGGAGGGAGGCAGGGAACTGGCAGATAAATACTAATTAGAGCATACAATGCAACCAATGGAGTTTTGTCTGTAACAAGTCCTGAAACCAGACTGAGGAAGGCCAAAGAAAATTCAAGCTCCATATGTTGCCATAGCCACCTAACCAGGGGCGGCTCTAGGCACCAGCAAACCAAGCTGTTGCCTAGGGCGGCCAAATCTAGGGGGCGGCAGGCTGGGCCGGTGGACCTGCCGCAGTCATGCCTGCGGGAGGTCCACCGGAGCCGCGGACGAGCGGACCTGCCGCAGGCATGACTGCGGAGGGGGCGCTCGTCCCGCGGCTCGGCTGGACCTCCCGCAGGCATGACTGCGGCAGCTCAAGCGGACCCGCCGGACCCGCGAACCGTCCGCAGCCGTGCCCGCGGGAGGTCCGCTCGTCCCGGGGCTCCGGTGGACCTGCCGCGGGAGCTCAACCGGAGCCGCGGGAAGAGGGGACCCGCCGCGGGACCGAGGAAGGGCGGCGCAGCACACCGCGCTGCTTGGGGCAGCCTATTTTCTAGAGCCGCCCCTGCACCTAACTCCAACTTTCTCAACCACCTTTCCCTAAACCAAGTATCAGAGAGGTAGCCGTGTTAGTCTGGTTCTGTAGAAGCAGCAAAGAATCCTGTGGCACCTTATAGACTAACAGACGTTTTGCAGCATGAGCTTTCGTGGGTGAATACCCACTTCTTCGGATGCAAGAAGTGGGTATTCACCCACGAAAGCTCATGCTGCAAAACGTCTGTTAGTCTATAAGGTGCCACAGGATTCTTTGCTGCTTTCCCTAAACCAGTAAGTGAACCCTAGATTGAGGATTAATGAGGAGGTCTGTGTTAAGAGATGATTTATTGAGCAGCAACCTAAGAATTGCCAGTACTTTCCCCTCTCTGAGGGAGAGTGTAACAGGGAGGTCTTCCCCTCAAAGGGCTGGGGGGCTGGTCGTATTCTGGAGAGGAGCCTAGCAGGCAGGTGCTGGGAATCATCTGACCCAGCCAGGGGTGCTGGAACAATTTATAGAGTTGGGGTGCTGAGAACCATTGAACCAAACTGTAAATCTTGTATATGATGGAAACCAGTTCAAGCCAAGGGGTACTGCAGCACCCCCCACACCCCTAGTTCCAGCACCTGTGGACCCAGCTGGATAGCATTTGGTGTCTGGTTTTGATGATTCTCAGCTTGGGGATATAAATGACAGCCCCAGATCTAAGAGGGAGGCTTAGACTAGGAGAGGGCTAGAGTACAGTCTTCTGTGGTAAGCCCTGCAGACCCCCCTAGCTGGGGAACGTCCAGCCCATTAAGCTAAGCTCTCAGAGGCCAGAGGGCCTCACACTCAGTGGAAAACATGACTGTTGCTTTGTATTATTGTTCCACAATTCCTTTTTTTTCCTTTACCCCCAAAAAAACAAAACCAAAACAAACAAACAAAAAACCAGAGCCCTGAGGTAAGGGCTACAAATTGAACTGGGCATGGCTGATCATTTGTCCTAGTCTGGTGACTGGATCCACCAGCCTACAGAGATATGGACACCTCTACCACCAGAGTCCCAGTGCCTCTCACTTTGGCCTTCAAAAGGAAAGACGTGGCCAAGTTTCCCGGGATCTGGGCCACTGCTCCCCAGGCAGTGGCAGATTAACAAATCTGGCGCCCCTAGGCCCTCAAAAAATTGCCACCCCCCCCCTCCACCAGCTCACCTCTGCTTCCCCACAATAAGCCTGGGAGGGAGGGGGGAGAAGGGGAGTTGTGGTGCACTCGGGGGATGGCAGCGGTGGAGTGGAGGTGAGCTGGGACAGGGAGCGGTTCCCTGCCCCCACCCCCGAAGAGTCACTCCCTGCACCCGCCGGCCCCAGCTCACCTTTGCTCCGCCTCCTCCGATTGCGCCGCTACTCGCTTCTCCCTCCCTCCCAACATTTTTGCTTAGCGAGCCTGGGAGGGATGGGGGAGAAGGAGAGTTGCGGCATGCTCAGGGAATGGCAGCGGTGGAGCGGAGGTGAGCTGGGGCGGGGAGCGGTTCCCGGCCTCCCCCGGGTTACTGCCTGTGGGCCCCAGCTTTACCTCTGCTCTGCCTCCTCCAAGCACACCGCTACTCGCTTCTCCCTCCCTCCTAGTGCTTTTGCATGGCAAGCCTGGGAGGGAGGTGAAAGGAGGGAAGCATGGCGTGCCTAGGGGAGGAGGCGGGCCGGGGATTTGGGGAAGGGGCGGAGTTGTGGAGGAGTCACAAGCAAATTTGCCACCCTAGGCCTAGGCCTTGTTGGCCTAGGTGATAATACGCCGCTGTCCCCAGGTCCCTGCAGAGCTCAATGGGTGGCACACCAGAAGACTGAAGCAAAGAAGATGAAACATTTGTCTCCTGCAGGCATTGTTCCATCACCAGGGCAGCAGACAGCTCTGAAGTAGCTCATCTCCAGGATAACATTGAAGATTCCTTGCAGTGAGGAAAATGTAACTATTATGGTATGGAGACAGCATAGATTAACCAGGCTGTCAACCACCCAGAAGAATCCTGCTGGTCAAGGCTTTCCAGAAGCAAAGGAGGAAGTGAAGAAACTCTTCACTTCACATGAGACTTCTGCTAACAGCACTCTGGCCACCTTCTCTCTCACTTAATCCTCATTCTTCTTCTTTTTTCCTGTAGCAAGAGAGAGGATGAGGGATGGCTTAGATAACCAAGATCAAGTTAGTGAGCCAGTAGATCGCTTCGGAAGTATCTTGGTGTAAATCTGAGATGCCACCAGCAAATGATTGAAGCGGGCACTTATTTACAATGTGGTCCACAGTTTGTGACTGATGTCCACCATCACATTGAAACTTCTCTCATCTTTCACAAGTGTAAAAATGGACAGCATCTGTCACCCTCATTAGTCTCCATTGTATACAGATGAGCTGCAACAGACAAAGTCAGGAAAGAGGGTGTTTAGAAGCTACCATATCAATAATCCAGGGCAAAAGATGATGTTATAACTCTTTACCATGCCAGGAACGTGTAGTTTTTCAGTAATACATACCCTCGTTCAGAGACTCTGGTTCCCAAATAGTTGATAAGAATGACTCAATTTGAAGGAGAATTCATTTCTTTGGGTTAAATAAGAATCAACTTTGTTTCTTCACTGTCAGAATTTCATATGGGAATAATTTACAGTAATAAGTGAGGTAACTGTGAGAAAGGGGATAATTTTCAGTAGGGCTGTCAATTAATCACAGTTAATGCATTTGATTAACTCAAAACAAATTAATTTTAAAAAATGTCATGATTAATTGGGATTTTAATTGCACTGTTAAACAATAATAGAATACCAATTAAAATTCATTATAAATATTTTGACTGTTTTTCTACATTTTCAAATATTGATTTCAATTACAACACAGAAGACAAAGTGTACAGTCTCACTTTGTATTTTTTTTATTACAAATATTTGCACTATAAAAAAGATAAACAAAAGAAACAGTAATTTTCAATTCACATCATACACATCCACTCAGTCCTATTTCTTGTTCAGCCAATTGCTAAGACAAACAAGTTTGTTTACATTTATGGGAGATAATGCTGGCCAATTCTTATTTACAATGTCATCTGAAAGTGAGAACAGGCATTCACATGGCACTGTTGCAACTGGCATTGGAAGGTATTTACATGTCAGATATACTAAACATTCATGTGCCCCTTCATGCTTCGACTTATAGGCTCTGAAGTTTTACATGGTTTTGGTTTTGAGTGCAGTTATGTAAAAATAAATAAATAATCTACATTTGTAAGTTGCACTTTCGAACTACCGTACTTGTATGAGGTGAATTGAAAAATACCATGTCTTTTGATTATCTTTATTACAGTGCAAATATTTGTCAAAAAAAATATAAAGCGAGCACTGTATGCTTTGTATTCAGTGTTGTAATTGAAATCAATATATTTGAAAATATAGAAAAAATCCAAAAATATGTATAATAAATTTCAGTTGGTATATTATTGTTTAACAGTGCAATTAAAACTGCAATTAATCGTGACTATATTTTTTAATCTCACGATTAGTTGCGATTATTTTTTTAATCGTTTGACAGCCCTAATTTTCAGTAATAAAAGTGCCTGTCTTAAATATCCCTCCTCATACGCCCAGCCATAGATTTATTCAAACCAGTTAAAGACCTACCATGGGTTTTTACATAATTTAGTGAGGCCATTTTTTTCTTTCTAGTCTGTAGTGTATGTATGTACAGTATGATCAAAATTAGAATGATTTATTCTGGTATCACCCATAATGTGCTAGGCACCATCCACGTATGCAGAAAGACAGTTCCTGCCCCGAACAGTTTACAGTCTAAGGCCCTAGTCCTTATGCACTTATCTTAAAGATATATATGCACATTCTTAACTTTACACACTGAGTAACCTCATTGAAGCCAATAGATGGGTAAAGATAAGCACCTGTGTAGATATTTCCACGACTGGGATTTAAGAAGTCAAATAACACACCAAGGGCAGCAGAGAAGGCATATAGTCAAAATATATACAATTCTGATATGCATTTGGTAATGCATTATATAGATTTTAGGTTTTTATTACATGAATATACACCCACTGTTCCTGACTGCCCCTCGAATTAGAGCAGGGAGGAGTAACTGCCTAGTAAATGCAACACTGGAGCTGCACATCTCATAGATTTCTCTCCACCTGAAATCCCTAATGTGCTCTGATGGAATGACTACTCCAGCTTCAGCATATAATTTGTCTGCAGGTATTGCTCTTCTTTTGCCTTCACTTTGCTTCCCTCTTTTTTCCTGATGGAAGCAGACACATTCATCTCTGTCTACATTAATGTGTTCCCCTCCCCTTCTTAAATTCTGCATCCTGAAATTAGGACTGGCATGATCGAATTAAGACTGACATAAAAATAGGAGAATGCTCCAGAGGAAGGCTAGAATGGGAGGAACAGGAGGAGAGGGTTGTACCTTTGCTCCTGCCAGGAATAATCTGAGATGTGAAGCAACATGCATGTTTGTTCAGACAAGTCCTTAAGAAGTTAATTGTCCATTACCAGTGTGCAGAGCCACACTGAGCTCATTATACATCCTTTAAAGATGGAACTACTAAGGTCTGAAGGTAACTCAAACAGTCCTACGCCGCCTTGTACATAAAATACCAAGCACTTGTTGGGTTTGGAGAATGCACAAAATATTCAAAAAGCCCTTTGCCATATGAATTAGCAACCGGCTCAGTTTAGTGCTCTGTTGCAATGTGACCCATATTTGGTCAAAGCACACAGCAGCTTTCTTCTCGGGTCATTCCATACTGCTGCCAAAGATGACATGGCAGACTGCTGCTGGGCTTCTCTTGCAGTAATTCAGGTCTGAGCAAGGCAAGGTTGGGGAAACATGTCTTCTGAGAAAGGGTACCTGATTTTATACACCTCTACCCCGATATAACGCTGTCCTCGGGAACCAAAAAATCTTACCGCATTATAGGTGAAACTGCGTAGCCCTGCCCTCCCAGAGCACTGCTTTACCGCGTTATATTCGAATTCGTGTTATATCGGGTTGAGTTATATCGGGGTAGAGGTGTAGTATATATTTGGTGGATCAATGATACTTAGGGTCAAATTCACCCTGAGTGCTCAGATGGTGAAACTGGGCTGGATGCTGGGAATTTTCCCCAGGAGAAGGAGTGATAAGGGTATCTTCTCCTTTCAGGCTGTGTGTAAAAGGTGCTACCCACTCCTGGCTAGAGAAGCCTGCATGAGCTTATGATCTACATAGCAGGCCTTATTTCCTCCCCAGCAGCTATCAACCCCCTTGCAGAGCAGGGTTCTGACTACATCAGGGTGTGCACCTCCCTGCAGCCTCCTCAAAGCCTTCACTTCTTACCTCTCCGATGTCTCTCAGCTGAGGGCTGTTGCTCATTTTAGTTCCCAATTCCTCAACATTCCGCATTACCTTGGTGTTAAACAGTATTGCTAAAATCAATTTACATAGGAAATGAAGTCCCCTGCAGATGAGGTTACAGAGAGAGTTGTTTGCACTGGAAGAAATCGGTCCCACAGCTTATGAAGTTTCCTGCATGAAGAATGTGGTGTTCTGTCCCTAGTCTTGATCCCACATTGTGTCCCATTGTGGAACTTGGCAGGTTGAGGGCTGTGTGCCCCTTTTGGACAGTTGACTGCGCTACTTCTGTTGCTGGCATGCCCTCTGTACCTGGGGAGGATTTGCTCCTTTTTGCAGAGCAAGATTGATAAATGAGATTAGTGCCAATGAAATGATCTTCATGAGAGAGTGAAAAATCAAGCCACAGCTCCATGTCCTCTGAATGATACCCTCCTTCCAAGCAGCAAAGAGTCCTGTGGCACCTTATAGACTAACAGACGTATTGGAGCATGAGCTTTCGTGGATGAATACCCACTTCATCGCCCTTCTGAGGCTCTGTTTAGTCCTCTTCCCAGTTTTTTTCCCGTTTCTCAAGTAATCCAGTGGTTTAACAGAGAAAAGGAAAGTAGCTCAACTAGGTACTCAGCTTCTCCAGTGATGAGCAGCAGTATAAACAGGGGCGGCTCCAGGCACCAGCACGCCAAGCGCGTACCTGGGGCGGCAAGCCGCGGGGGGCGCTCTGCTGATCGCCGCTAGGGTGGCAGGCAGGGTGCCTTTGGCGGCTTGCCTGCGGAGGGTCCGCTGGTCCTGCAGCTTCGGTGCCTGCGGGAGATCTGCCAAAGCCACGGGACCAGCAGACTCTCCGTGCTTGGAGTGGCAAAATGTTTAGAGCTGCCCCTGAGTATAAAACCCTTGGATGGGTACAAAACATGAAGGCCAGTACATGGGTAGGCATTTGGATAAGGTAAACAGGCAGAACCTTTGTTTAAATCTCAAGATGAACCCAACTTTGCACCAATGTGTGTGTTTGTGCATATGGTATAGGAGACATGCAGAAGGGACTGTTTCCCCGAAAAGGCTATTTATTAATGTCTTGTGTTATGCTTTGTTTAGCCCGGATGAAGACCTGGTCCTAACCCAGAGAGTTTTCCATCTAACAGCTGAGATTTGTTCCATTGAAATTCAGAGCCATTTAAACCCTGATCTTCAAGAAGTGGCTCATTATCAGGGTAGGCTTTAGTACACTGTCCTCTTGTCTGTATCTGCAGGCATCCTGACAAGGGTTTGGTGTAACCTGCATGATTAGGGGTCTTCAAATATTACATATATGATCATATTTATACCAAGCACATCATCTGTCTGGGAATTGTCTGTGTGTAGCCTTGGGTGAAGGTCCATCACATAGGTTGATAAGCAGCCTGATTACAAATAAAGCAGTGTCTGCCTCACTTCACTCTGTGTCTCAGACCACAGCAGCCCTCAGTGTCTAAATGCAGAGCTGGATGTAGTGATTAAAGTTGAGGATGTGGGGAGCCCTCCCTTTGTTTTAACAGATGAACGGAGCGGTGTGCCTCCTTCTCACCTTTAACTTTAACTCTGGTTAGATGCCATCACTGGAATTATGACTCCCAAGTTAAACTATCCAAGGCTGGGGTCAGGGCATTCTTAATTAAAGCCCCACATCTCTGAAATATTATCCCTCCAGTGATCCAGCAAAACGCTGAGTTTATTAAGCTTATGCTGTTTGGTCAGGGCCATGGAAGAGTTTTGGTTTAATTTAATAGTAAGGGCAAGTGAAGGAAGGAGGGGAATTTCATTCCTGTCCTTTAAAGAGAGAGAGAGAGACATGTTCTCACTGTATACATGCAAGGTGCCATTGTACATATCCAAATAAATAGCACACAAAGTACTAGAACTGTGTTTTGTATCTGTCCCCTGATAACAGGAGGAAGGAATGTTCTACAGGAACTTCAGGGACAGGGAAAGGTTCTTTATTACAAACCTGACAAGGACATTACCTGTCCATCTGATTCCTCTTTTATGCATAAACTGCAGCGTGAAGCAATCGCTATTCTGCTGTGGCACTGTTATATCATACGCCCTGTTATGATTGACGGTGAGTATCTTACTTGTCAGTACAAATATCCAGAGAGGCCACATGATTGATGTCAATGGCCTACTAAGATCCAGTACATTTGTTGTGTACAGTGTGTTGTAATATTTCAGAAGTTTTTTGACTGGAATCATTATTGGATGGGAACTGGATGTTCCCGCTGCCTGGGGTTTTGCCATAAAGATCTAACTGGACTAAAATAAATGAAAAGTAGCAAGAATGGAAAGATTAAGGAGGTCAGGAATTAAGATATTTCCTGATGAGTGTGAGAGACAGACCAGTCCTCGCTTACAGACAGCCCCCCAACCTGAAGCAAATACTCACCAGCAACCACACACCACACAACAAAAACAGTAACCCAGGAACCTATCCTTGCAACAAAACCCGATGCCAACTCTGTCCACATATCTATTCAAGGGATATCATCATAGGACCTAATCACATTAGCCATGCCATCAGGGGCTCATTCACCTGCACATCTACCAATGTGATATATGCCATCATGTGCCAGCAATGCCCCTCTGCCATGTACATTGACAGTCTCTATGCAAAAGAATAAATGGACACAAATCTGACATAAGGAATCATAACATTCAAAAACCAGTAGGCGAACACTTCAATCTCTCTGGTCACTCAGTAACAGACTTAAAGGTAGCAATTTTGCAACAGAAAAGCTTCAAAAACAGACTCCAGCGAGAAACTCCTAAGCTTGAATTAATATGCAAACTAGATACTATTAACATGGGTTTGAATAGAGACTGGGAGTGGCTGGGTCATTACACATATTGAATCTATTTCCCCTTGACAAGAAGGTGTGAGGATACTTAACAACTGTCTAAAATGGGCCATCTTGATTATCACTACAAAAGTTTTTTTTCCTCATGTTGATTATAGTTCATCTTAATTAATTAGCCTCTCACAGTTGGTATGGCTACTTCCACTTTTTCATGTTCTCTGTATGTGTATATATATTTTTTCTTGCTATATGTTCCATTCTATGCATCTGATGAAGTGAGCTGTAGCCCATGAAAGCTTATGTTCAAATAAATTTGTTAGTCTCTAAGGTGTCACAAGGACTCCTGTTATTTTTGTGGGCCAATCCTGTAACCTGATATACACCAGCAGACTCCTGTGCCCATTCATAGCCCCGTTCACTTCAGTGAGACTCAGTGCAGGTGTAAGATTCTGTCTGCATGGATCAGACTGCAGGATCAGGGTCCACATTTCTAAGTAATATGAACAAACAGAGAGAAACACAAAATCCCACCATCCAAGTGATCTAGAAATGCTTATATTAGCAGAGCTAGACACCTCAGCCAACATCAGGGATCCATTATACCGAGTATTATACAAACACACAGTAAAACCTTGTCTATACCAGTAAAACTTGCCTAGTATTGCATCAGTGTCCAGCAAGCGGGGGCATGATGACAGTTTTCAAGTACATAAGATAGTTACAAGGAGGAGGGAGAAAATTTTCTGGTTAAGCTCTGAGGATAGGACAAGCAATGGGCTTAAATTGCAGCAAGGGAGGTTTAGGTTGGTGTAGGGAGCCAGGGTGGCTTCCCTCCAAACCTGAGGGACAGAGCCACTCTCTCAGCCTGAGGGGGCAGGGCCAGACCAAGCTTACTGCACCCCCCTGGAAGGAGAGGGGTGCAACAGGAAGTACAAAGGGTGGGGCCCTTAGCCCAGTCAGGGCAGCACCAGGGAGAGAGGCAGACGGAGACCGCTGGCTGCTCCTTCAGACCCTGCTGCTGGTCCAGGTGAGGCCCTGGACCAGGAGAAACTTGAGGAAGGACAGGGACTACCAGGGCTGCCCACCACCGAGCACCCGCTCAAGGAACGGGGTAGGAAGGAGCCCAGGGACAGAACTGCAATGTGCAGTGAGTCTGTTTGGTCAGCATGTTGCGGAAGGACCCCCGCTGACCAAGTGGCGGGACCCTCGTCCCGCCACTGTCAGGGCCCTGGGCTGGAACGCAGTGGAATTGGGTGGGCCTGTGTTCCCCTACCCCAGCCAACCTGCCTCGGGTAGCAAAATCCCAATAGCATGCTACAGACCCTTGCTGGCACTCCCCTGCCTGAGGGGCGCTACAGACTCTTGCTGAGATGGTCTAGATAATACTTAGTCCTGCCTTGAGTGCAGGAGACTGGACTAGATGACCTCTCGAGGTCCCTTCCAGTCCTATAATTCTGTAATTCTGTTGGCACAGCCTTGCATGCATGCACCCTCAGTTTTGAGTCCTGCCAACATAACAATGCCTATGTGAGGCATTACCCAAACCGGTATAAACAGTCCTCAAGCAGCTACTGTCCCCACAGCAGTGACTGCTTTGGTTTTGGAAATGTCTCTCGTCCTGCTTGCCCACATTGTGAGCACACAGGTATGGCTCCATATAAAGCTACAGCTAAAACTCAGCTAAACTTCACGCTGGTTCAGGAAAGAAGTTCTGGATTTCCTTAGCTTGTGGGGAGGAAGGCTAGGAGGGTGTAACGGGTTGGACTCACCCCCACGGCGCCTCCTACTGGTTGCTCTGGGAATTAGCTCTGTTCCAGCGTTCAGAGCGCCCTCTGCAGGCTGGTGATCCACGTGTCTTCAGGCCCCCCCGTGTCCCTCCCTGGACCCGGTGCCCTTTTACATGGGGTGCTGCTCCCTAGCAGTAACCCCGTTCTCTATGGGTTTCCCCTGCCCAGGGAACCCTCACCCTCTATCCCCACCTTGCCTCAGTAGTGGCTACTGCCAGTCATTGTCTAGCCCCACACTCTGGGGCAGACTGCAGTATCAGCCTACTCATCACAGGCAAAGTTGGGTTTGGACCTGCTGCCTTGGCCTACCCCTGGGCTGCCCTCTGCAACCCCCAGTACCTGTTGGCCCACTGCTAGGCCGCAGCCTGGGGCTTTCTAGGCTGGAGCTCCCCCAGCTCCTCAGCCTTCCCCAGCCCTGCTGCACTCAGGTATCCAGTATCAAGCTAAGCAGCCAGGCCCATCCCTCTCTGAAGGCAGAGAGAGACTGTCTGGCCTCTGGCTTCCCTGGCCTTTTATAGGGGCCAGCTGTGGCTCAGTTTGGGGCGTGGCCTCAGCTGCAGCCACTTCCCCAGTCAGCCCAGGCTAAAGGCTGTCTTCTCCTGCCAGAGCCCTATCCCAGGGCTGTTTTTAACCCCTTCAGGGCAGGAGCAGGGTCCACTCTGCTACAGAGGGCAAGATATTTATCAGAGGCAGATAAAATTGTTTTTTAACTGCCACATGAAAAACTCAGTCTCCGTTTTTAGGCATTTTCTATTTTAAAAACTCTTCCATTCATACACACCGCATTATACTTAGTTTTAGCTACATATTCAAACTGTGGTTACATAAGGCAGAAGATTCTATTTGTTCAGCCCTAAATTAAAGTAAAACTGCAGTGGGCGTAATATTAATACATGTAATTATAATCCTGGGCAGCAGAATGTCGGTACACATTTTGGTTTGATATTTTCTCAAGGATGTTATAAGTCATGACTCATTTCAGTTTTCAATATCATATAAACAGTTGAAACCATTTGATTATGTGAAAACGACAGCAATGTAGAGCTGAAGGCTTGAATCATTGAGCAATCAGAAGCGTGCAGAGATGCAGCCTACCGGTCCTGGTCCATTTGGTCATGTCATATTCTGCAGCAAAATACCAAGTTGGATGTAGTGGATAGACCAAGCCTAATCCTTCACTTTGAATGGATATGTCCATCGTTTGAAAAGACACATTCTATGATTGCTGAACTTGACAGTGATGCAACTATTTTTCCAAGTTTCCCGGTTTAAGCCAATATTTACCAGCGCCCTGTCCTAAGCTAGTTTGTCCTGGGAAATTTCCAACCCTGGGGGGAGGAGCAGTGTAAGGCCAGCTGTTGAATTCATACAGGAGGAAAGATGTTTGTTCAGGCCTTGCAAAGGAGATGCAGAAGCTGGAGTATGGCAGGGACAAGTTCCAACGCCTGGCACAGGGGAAGGAACTGCGGCCGTCCTACCAAAAGGCAACAAGAAATCTGCTGTGGCCATTTCTGAGTTAGATGTCAGACTGAGGGGGAACTTGCACCATCTACCCACATGTGACAATGGACACTTTGTAATGTCCAGAGGAAACCACTCCAGAATTACACAAAGATGAATAGCTCATTGAGGAGGGGTACATGAAGGATGTAGAGCCCATAGAGAACCAGGACCTCTTTGAAACTCAGCTGAACCCAGAGAGAGAATCCTCTGAGGATGGGGAAGGGGGCTTGTGCATTAATGAGGGTGGTAAAATACACCTCTACATCTTCTTTCTAACTTTGTTCATGGCCCCCAATACTTCCATCCCTCCCCCTCTCAAAATGGCAGCTGACCAGGGAACAATGGAATTCTGTTTTAAGAGCGTGCACTGGCAGTACGAGGCAAAAAATAGCAATACTTAAGCAATGAAAGAGCATCCGCCAACACAAATTTTAGCGGAAGCCTTTTGATACATTCAAAATGAAACCTTTTGTAAGCAGAGAGAAACTTCTAGCAAAATAAAAATGATGCAAAGATAATTCAGTGCATTCAAAACCAAAAAATAAATGCATGCAAATCAATAGTGGAGCACTCAAATTAAATACATTGCTTGCAAGAATTTTTGTATTGTCAATCCAGTAACCAGGCCTTCAGACTATAGAATTTTGCCGAAATACGGTTGTAAATTTATTGGATGTTGGCTTTGTAGTCCAATACACCAAACTTTGGTTTTCGAGTCCAGAAGTCCAAGTACAAAACAAGTTACTTGCATGCTGTGCTTAGATCCAAGAAAGAGAGAAAAACTGTCACTGGCTCAGGTGGCTGGATTTGAGCACAGCCAAAGAACTAGCTGATTATCAACTCTCTTCCCCATTGTGGGACTTCTGGTTTCTCTTGGCCAACTCATCCTTTTTGTGCTCTGGCCCAATTGTACAGAATTATTCAAGCAAATATTATTTAATCTTTGCCTGCACGTTTTTAGAAAGAGCAGCCTTGTTTCTCCCACCACAAGAAGACACCTTACCACGCCACTGTGCAGGTTACACCAGGGGTACTGTTACTGTGAAGAGGACGGCTCATGGGCCCGTGTCACCTTGAGCCATCTCAAGCAACTGCCTTCTCTGGGCCTTTGGCACCCTCATGAGGGATATATATCCATCAGATCATCAGTGCCTATCATAAGTTTAGCAGTGGTTACTACACTGTCCTCACATTTGCCTAGGACCCCTAGAGTCAGTCCCCCACCTGTAATGGCTTGAGGCTCACATACACTCACCATGGTCTATGCTGTTGCACTGAAGCAAGCAGTGGTGTGTGACTCTGTCCATATTTTTATGCAGATCTATATGGAAAAAAATTAGGGAAGAGGTGTGGCACTTATCTGTTGGTGTCTGCTAACCCCTTAAATCTAACAATGTCTGTCTATCTGATTGTTTATCACTGACCTGGGCTCAGATATTTCTGAGGGTCACCCCCTACACATCTGCGGAAAGACTGACCAGGATAAGGAGGAAAAAGAAATAGACATTGGAGGCTATGTTCTCGGTCAAGAGTTCTGAGTCCACAGCCTGTGAGACCGGGAAATGGAAAGAACATATAATGGAGGAGAAACGAAAGGACCAAGAGGAAAGGCAGAAGGACAGGGAGGTGCATCATGAACTGCACTAAGACATCACGCAGCTCCTCAGATAACTACCTCAGATGCTCCAAAGTATTATGGAACAAAACATGCAATGGCCTATACCCCAGCAGCCATTACACTGTGCAGACAATTCCTTTTTCCCAGGGCTAGGAATGTACACCATCCTCAAGGCACAAGCATGTCCTGCAACAGGATCCTTTCCACTCAACCCAGTGAACAATAAGGAGAACTTGCTTAGAGTACCCATGCTCTGACCTGTGTTGCATCCCAGAGAGGCCAGCACCATGAACTTTTTCTTTTTTAGCAGTGTATATGCTGTTTATTACTGCACAAACAAGCTCCATTTTGCAGAAAACATGATTAATTTTCTTGGTCTTAAAATACAGAGATGCAAACCTCCCACAATAAACACCTCACCAGTATCCTAAAAGGTCCTAATTCATAACCTGGCCATGAACAGTATATTCACAAAGTAACACACTCTCTGTGCCGCCCGTCTTTTGCTGATACAAGCTGTCACTGTGAGGATGCACCGTACTGGCAACGGCAGCCAAACATCAATGCACTCTCGTGACATAACAATGCCGGCAGAAACTTTATTAGTAACTTTCTACTAGAGATGTGGCCTATGAGAGAGAGAGATGCTCCCTGCTAGGGAAAGCTTCATTTTAACTAGATGAGGCACATGAACAGCCGGAGAAATGGATCTACCCTTCAGGCATGATGGATTGGGAACTGAGGCAAAAAGAGAGGAAGTGGCTTGCCTGAAGTCTCACAAACAGAGCCAGGCATTGAAGCCACAACTTCTGAATCCTAGTCCACTACCTAAACCACAAGGCCAGGCTGGTGAGGGAGAGACCCATATTTAAGTTCTAAGCTCACCCAACACAACAGGGTTAGGACCACTATGAAGGCAGATGGATCAGCCCGTGGGAAAGAAGTGATCATTTTATGTGCTCAGTGGTGATCCTTCCAGCTGCCCCAGGAGTACGGTCCAGCATGAATAGCATCTAGTCCTTGGTTGAAAGGGGCCATTAAGTCAATGCAATGTCATTACAGGGAAAAATGAAGAGAAACCCCCACCTGCTTATACAGCCTGAGCCCTGTACAGGATACGCACCCACTTGGCTCATTCAGACCCCTTACCCCCCACACTGTACATCTCATAGTTCCTCCTAACAATCAAAGTGGGGAAAGGTGGAAAATAAACCAACCAACCAGAGCAAGATAAGAAGTGACAGCACTCCTCAAAAATAATCGAACCTGGAAGAGTGGCGGCAGCGACAGAGAGGAAGCTCTTTCCAACTGCTCCATGCCGGCCATGTGAGAGTACACCAAGGAGGCGCAGCAAGGGGAAGGCAAGTGAGACTGATCATTTGCGAAGGTCACACTGGAAGTCAAATGGCAGTAATTGAAAGGGGAGGAAACAACTGTAACACATCTGGAGAGGCAGCTCCCTGCATTTCCAAAGGCTCCTCTCTGCAGTGGGAAGGGAGGCTGCCTCGTCCTCCATGCTGAACTGCTAAATGAATTTCCATCACATAAGCGGAGAAGGGAAGGGAGGGTGCTGGTGACTTCCAGCCCTAGCAACTGGACTGTAATTGTGTCCCTGGGCCAGGCAGCTGCTGCTGCTTCTTGCCCCTGAATGAAAACAACAACAACAATAATACCGTGTATATTTTTAAGGAGAATTTGGTTTAAAAAAAAAAACTACCAGGCAACAACACACCACACAAATCTAGGAATGTTCTTCCCCCATTTCCCGCTAGAGGCAGCTGGGAAAAGAGAGCCCTTGGGGGCCCAGCCATGGCAGTGTAATATAAGAGGAGAAAGTAAAGGGAATCGGATGCAAGCTGGTGAAGAGATGATAAAAAGAAGCCAAACAGCAATGGGCCAGATTGAGACAGGCTCTTGTGGGAGAGGGAGCCAGTGCACAAGAAACCTGCCCCCTTGTGCATCCCACAGGGACTGCCTCCCCCTTCCTCCCCTTGGAGAGCAGAGTGCCCAAAGGGGTGCCAGGAGCAGGCAAGGCTGTATGCACATCCACCTTGTGCCCACCTCATGGAGGGTGCAGTGTGCACAGCTCCTCATGCACCAAACAGCCAGGTACAGCCCCTCCTCCCCGGGGCAAAGGGTGGCTGTGTTCTGCTTAGCCCCCTACACAGGGCTTAGTTCATGGCACTCCGTGGGTCTCCTCACATGCTAGTGAACAGAGTGAAGGAGACAGAAGCCCCTGCCATGAGTAACACGTTAAAGATGGGGGCGAGGCCTCCCTAGACCTCAGGATACCCAGGTCCCACTGCATAGGTGGGGCCCCTGAGGCACAGGGTGCTTAACAGCAGCACTGGAGAGTCGAGGTGGGTGGGTGTCAGAAGCACCAGCCCAGACTCAGGCAGGGCAAATGCCCTTTGGTGCACAGAGAGAGCACATGCAGGGATGGCCATTGCTATGTAGAGATTGTCTTGTTCTGTGTTTGTACAGCACCTAGCACAATGTCCATGACGGGGCTCCTAAGCACCATAGCCATGCAAACAATAAACAATAACATACCCTAGCAAAGGCACCCATTAATCATTTGGTGTCTGCTGGGATAAATGTCCTCCTGTGCAGCCCTTTGTTCTCTTTAACGTGCTTTGCGGCACTGCCAAATGATGAGTCAAACTCACCTTACTATAGTTTGCTGAATGCTGTGTATGGCGTTTACCTTCTGACAGCAGTTTAATTAAATACAAGTCAATATCTCCCAGCAAAATATATTCCTCCGGCAATCAGGACCATCGCTTTCTTGGCATATTGCTTTTTCCACCAGGAGTCTACCAGTTTTCCAATCCAAGAAGGAAGCAAGTTCAAAAACAAGGGGCCAAGCTCCACCTCCCTACAGGGATGGGGGTGGGAACCCCTCATGGGGTCATTTAGCAGCATTTCATTCAAATTCTTCCCTTGAGCAGAGGGTTTTGGTTGGGGGGAGTCCATGGAGGAGGGTTCAGGTGAAGCCTCTCAACTCTGTGGATCCCGAGAATCCACAAGAAGGGGGATCCCTTAGTCCTGTGAAAGATTGGACCCTTCCTTCTGCTCCCCTGTCCCCACCTACCCCTATTAATATGGCTTCTTCAGGAGCTGTGCTGTCATTGACCAGACACCTGCACCCAAGCACTCTCTGTGACACAGCCTGATTTAAAGCTGCTTCAAGCATTGTTAGGTTAAAGGTGCAGATTGCTATGTCAACGGAAGAGGGAATGCCCTCGAGAGCAGTGTCCCTTCCTCTTGTATGTATCAATCCAGGAATTTATATGGCCCATCATCATAGCATCTTAGCTCCCGGCATTCCCCTCCTTCCACAAAGCCCAGGGGATTTCTGCAAGATCTGATTCCTCTCTGCTTGCATAAGCCAAAGGGGCCATCTCACCGGAAGATGATGATATCTTACATTTGAAAGGCTCCTTTCGCTCCAAGAAGCATAGCATTTTACAAAATGATATAAGATCTGTATGGGGAGCTTTTCTTTCCTCACTAAACTGCAATCACTTCTGGAATGAAATGTGGCACTTCTTGGATATCACATAGTGACCCTACATCATAGTTTAGGACAGGAAGTGAAGAAGTGGCAGGATCTTTAGGGAGACAGATCATAATTTTGTAAGTGAGGACTTAGCTAGGACGAGCTTCTCGTCTTGTGAAAACTGCAAGGGAATCTTTGAGCACAAGAATATTCCTCTTTCCCAGCTCCATTAGTATGACTGGGTTGTCCAGAGTTCTGTCCCTAAAAAACCTCCTTTCATTTCTATGGCTTTTTTACTGACCTATGGGTTTTAGCGGTTTAGGCAAAAAGGATACAATATGCACCGTATCAGTAAGCAAAAACAATTAGAAAGACAATGTCATGTCCTTCATGTCGGAAACAGCCTGAGGCTTCCGTGCAGCTTCTTTCTATAAAGGACACTTAAGGGGCTGTTATTATTAGAATATTATTTATAGTCATCCACTTAGTTCCAGGGTTACAGCTTCCTTTGGATTATTTGAAGCGGAGGGCACTTGCAAGAACAAGGGGGAGTCTGCAAACATGCCCTGTAGGGAGCTCCATCATCAGTGTAGAGCAAAGCTAAACAGGACCTGTGCTCATCAGAAGGTTAGGTGTCCCCCAGACAGACAATATTTCCCAGCCCAGCTCACCCTCTCTGATTTCCAGACGGTCCCCCTAGATGGACTCCTGCCTTCCTCCCAGCTCTGAGCCCTTGGTTTTTTCTAAGGGCTCCCGTTGACTTCAGTGGACTCGAGATCAGGCTCCAAGTGAGGAAGCTCAGCCCACCCAGTCCCCAGCCGGTATCAGTCAGCTGTGTGCTGCACTGGTGCCTGCTGCCCTGACTCATTGGTGAGTTTGGGCCTCCGCAGACCACGGGCTTGGCTCTCAAGTGTCCTGCCTCGATCCACTCTCCCATTTAGCACTGAGTGTCAGCAAAGAGCTGTCCTGAACTGCCACAGCACCAATGGCTTCCTGCCCCCGGTCACAAAAAGCAATGGCGTGGGATTAATTTGGTTTGTTGTGTTTTTTAATTCAAACCTGTCTCTTAGCTCAGGGCAGGAGGTCCCCCAGTGGCTTTTGCTATCCCAGCAGCTCTTTGTGCTCTCAGCATGGTGACTTTGTTTACATTTTATCCCTCCTTCGCCAGCGCTTGCAAAACAGAAAGCAACATTTTGCTCAGAATGAACAGATTTCAGATCTCCTCTCTCCCTTCCGCATCCCCTAAGCAGGCCTTGCCTTCTCCCTCCTCATCTCCTATGATCTCCCTTTCCATACTGGCCTTCCCCAGCTCCTTCCCCATCCCCACCTTTCCCACTGTCCCATGGCTGGAAATCCGCTCACTGCTGCTAACACCGCGGCTAGACTGTGCTGAGGGCGCACTGCAGGGGAGTGGCCTGCAGCTCATCACTGAAGACAAGTCAGGCTGACTCCAGAAGGGCACATTTAGCACAGTGGGGCACCAAAAAGGCTACTGGAGGTCGATTCTGGGCTGCATCTCCTGAGAGACAGAGCATAGAAAGTGCAGCCCAGGAGCAGAGAAATCAAAGATGGATGAAAGACATCTATGCTCCCTCCACCTGCTGGGTGGAATAGCCACTGGCATAAGTTAGAGCAGCCCAGAGCAGCTTCTCTAAGGCTTCCTGTGGGCTGCACAGTAGCCCAGAATCCCCACAGTGCTATGGGCATGGCCACTCCTGCCCCCACTCCCAGCCTCAACACAGGGGTATCTTCCCTGGCTCCTATATGGCCCTTATGTGCTGCTGGGGAAGAGACAGAATTGTCCCCATGGTATCTTCCTTCTATGTTCCTTTCAGTCTTCATTTCCTAATAAGACCAAAAGAACAGCCATACTGAGTCAGACCAGTGGTCCATCTAGCTCACTATCCTGTCTCTGATGGTGGTCAGTGCCAGAGCTTCAGGGGACTGTACAGAACAGGGCAATTTTGGAGACATTCACTCCTGTCTTCCTCTCATGGTTTCTAGCAGTCAATGGTTTAGGGTCCCCCAAGCATGGGGTTGCATCTCTGACCATCTGAGCTAATAGCCATTAATGGACCTACCCTCCATGAACTTATCTAATCCTTTTCTGAACCCAGTTATATTTTAATACCACACGCACAGACAACCCCAAGCACAGCTAACCTGCCCCATGCCCCATACAGCCTTGTTCCTCTGTCCCAGCAAACCATGGGTGTTCAGGTATGTTCTGATCCCTTCTCCTGCATCTAAACCAGAGATGATCAGATAACTTTGCTAAAGCAACTTGTAACCAGTTTACAAACAAATTGCTGTCCATAGTTCAGTAAGCCCCTGAAAGGGTCAAGTGGTGAGGGCCAGATAACCAGAGTATACACAGAATGTCTTCTGGATTTGAGGGGCCTGGAGCTGACCCCAAGAGACCATATCAGAAGTAGGGAGAGAAATCTGAATACAGAAAATTCTCCTCTTATCTGTTGATGCCTCACTCCCATCTCTGCTCCATCTCCTTGTCACTACAACATCATCCTCCTCTGCCCTCCTTGAGTTCTCCAGGCCACAGTGAGTGCAGAATGCCACTGTGCCTACCATCTCATGCCATGCAAAGATGCACAGCCCATATCACCTCGTCGTCACAGAGCTCCAGGGGCTCCCCATTCATTTCAGGAATCAACTCAGTTACCCTTCATACTCCTTAGCCCCTTTCATTGGTGTAGCTTCTGGGTCTATCTCTCTTCCCCTTTCCCCATTTTTCCTGCTCATCTAGCACTGGCCATTTTTCTGGTCCTAAATCATCACTTGCCAGGGCTGTTAGGATAGCCTTTTCCCTTATAAGTCCCGTCATCTGGAACAGCCTTTTTTCAATCTTTCTGCCTCATCGACTCTCCATCTACTTTCAAATCTCATCTGAAAACATCTCTTCTCCCTTAGCTATGCTTCTTAATTTCTCTCTTCCTCTGCTATTATGCATTATTTAACTCTGCTAGGTATCTTGGGAGACTGAAAGACACTCTACAAAATAAAGCTGAAATGGTTTGTACTGGCAGTGGAGATTATTTGCTTTTCCCTTCAGTCTCCAGTGGAGAGCAGGCTCCATTTTGGTGCTGATGGAGAGCAGCATTGTCTGTTTGGGGAAGTATTGGTGGTAACTCAGCAATCAGAAGAGGTTCTTCTCTGCCTTGCTTCCTCTTTAAAACCCAAACATTTGCATGGAATCGGGGGTACTTCTCTGTGTCAAAGAGCTCCCTCGCTGAATCTCAGCCTGCAAAGAGAGGCAGGAGTGATCCCTTGGAATGTGGATGGGAGGCAAGCAGCTGATGCAAGGTGTTGCAAAGTTGCAAGGCTTATTACTAATGGAGGAGGCCCAATGCTTACCAGTAACTGTCTGTTTTCTCATACAGCACACACAGGTATAAATACCTGAGCGAGACGCTTCATAAAGACCACTGGTCAGCACTTCTCAAGTGGAGATGGAGGGCCCCAGGTGGGATGGGAATGGGTAACGGATCACAGCAGAATTGTCAAATGTGACAGCTGCTAAGCTACAGGAGGAGCAAGGTTAGAATAAGGAAGAAATGTTTTGCTCACTTCTGCAGCTGCTGCTGTCCTGTCCCATCCCCCGCTGCAACTTCATTCCTTCCTCCCTCGATGAGGGCCCAACTGCCTTGACCCAGAAACCCCTACTGCTCACAGCACTCAGCCAGCTCCCCACCATGGTGACGTTTCCTGGAATAATGCTCAGTGGGCGGGGATGGAGGGGTGAAGAAAGGGAGAGGAGGAGGAAGAAACCCTAACATCCACCATCCCCCCACAAAAGCATTAGCACCCTAATCACTCAGCCATCAATCCCAACTCACACCCCACTAGCAACACTAACCCCCAACATTCAGCCTCCCAGCAATTCTCAAACCTTCCCCAAGCATCCAGCCATCAAGCAACTTAATGCAGCAGCCCCATCCTTTCCCCAGGAGCAGCCAATCCCTTTCCCAGCATCCCCAGCACCCAGCCAGCAAGCACCTCTATGCACCAGCCTCAAGACTTCCTCCCAGTACCTCCACCAGCAACCCCGACCCTTCCCCCAGCATTCCCATTAGCCAGCCTCCCGCTAAAAAAAAAAATCCTTCTGTTTGCTTCAGCTCTGCCTGCACTCCTTTGGGATTGTCTCTCCAGTATTCTAGTGAACAAACTCCCTGGCAGGAGCACTCACAGAAAAAGGAAACTTTAAGTAAATAGAAAACATTCACACACAGCAAAGTGGGAGTAGATATGGAGAGGGTGCAATTGTGTTATTAACATATCCTATTATCCAGATACCTACTTTTAAAAATGAAATGTTGAGACAAATTTTGGAAGCCACTTGGTGAGAAGGATGTATGGAGAAGATCTACTAGAAGTGTGGAAGGTCTATGGAGAACCTAGTATAGTAAATGGAGTAAAAGCCCAACAATTTCAGTGGGCAAGACACGTGGTTAAGCTGACAGAAGACAGATTAGCTAAGCATCTCTTGGAAAGACATCCTTATGTTGTTCAACCTTGTGGACGACCAATGAGAAGATGGAGGGATAATCCAAGCAAGTTCTTATGCCCTTGGCAGAAAGAGGGAGGGGCAAATTGTAAAAGTGGCCGAAGACCTCCCTGGCCTATGGAGCCAGGGAGTACAATAAGTATTATCAGGATGTGGGCAATTGCCACTCAGCCCCTTCATTTAAATGCAGCCTCCTCCTTGCCTACTTTATTATTATTCATACTACAGGCCATGACCAAGATCAGGGTCAGACTGTGGTAGACACCACATAAGCCTATAGTAAGAGACAATCCTTGCCTTAAAGATGTGTCACGTTATTGATTTGAACTGGGACCATATAGAACATGGTTGCAACCAAAGTACTGTAGTGGCACCAAATCTTGTATAAAGGGGGTCAAATGAGGTGTCTAAGACCAGGTTATGGGCTGCTGGTTATGATTATGCTGTCTGTATGCATGTGTCATTTTTGTAGTTGAAGTTATGACTATTGGCTCTATACTGTCTGTATTTCAAACTTATACTATGCTTCTGGGAAACATCCCAGACAAGTTGGTGTTAGCTTTGCCTAGCCTGCTTGATGGCCCATTAAGGACCATCAGCTATGCAACTGACTCACTGAGAGAAGGCAGATACGCCTTGTAACTCAGCAAAGTATGCAGGGACTTGCCCATGTGACTGCAGACTCCATTTTGCTGTAGAAGAACAAAAAGGTGTTCTTACACCTGGAAAAGACGATAAAAGGCTGATGCCTCATCTCCATCTGGTCTTCAATCCTGCTTCTTACCTCTGGAGGGACTTTGCTTCAAACAGAAGCTTTGAACAAAGGATTGAATGACCCATCCCAGCTGTGGATGTACTCCAGAGACTTGATTTTAAACCTGCAGGTTATGCTATCACTGCTACAAGCCTCAACCAAGAACCTTGCCATTACTGTATGTAATTGATTCCATTTAACCAATTCTAGCTCTCATCTATATCTTTTTCTTTTTATGAATAAACCTTTAGATTTTAGATTCTAAAGGATTGGCAACAGCGTGATTTGTGGGTAAGATCTGATTTGTATATTGACCTGGGTCTGGGGCTTGGTTCTTTGGGATTGAAAGAACCTTTTTTCTTCTACTGGGGTGTTGGTTTTCATAACCATTCATCCCCATAACGAGTGGCACTGGTGGTGATACTAGGAAACTGGAGTGTCTAAGGGAATTGCTTGTGTGACTTGTGGTTAGCCAGTGGGGTGAGACCAAAGTCCTCTTTGTCTGGCTGGTTTGGTTTGCCTTAGAGGTGGAAAAACCCCAGACTTGGGCTGTAACTGCTCGGTTTTAAGCAATTTGTCCTGAATTGGCGCACTCAGTTGGGTCCCGCCAGAACCAGCATCGTTGCAAGATGCTAAATGGACAAGGAAGCATAATTATTCTAATTTTGGATGAAGAACTGAGGCACAAGGAGATCAAAGCTCAAGGTCCCAAAGCCAAGAATTTGAATGCAGAGCTGCTGAAACCCAAACCAGTGTCTCTGAACCTCAAAATCATATGTCTCTTTGTCTGGGCTGTCTTTTTAGAGTGTAAGCATTTTGAGGCAGGAGACTGTGCCTTCTTTTGTGTTTGTGCAACACCTAATATGTTGTGGGCCCGACTAGAGATATAATACTAACTGTGTCAGTTTCGCTCTGTTAAATGCAAACATGCTTATTGGAAACCTTCACCTACGAGCTATGCTCGTCCTGTCAAAGAACACAAATAACGCCACGTGGTCCACCTGTTCAGTCAAAACTAACGAACATAGAATCACCTGTAGACCACAAACTGTTTAGTGAATAATCTGACTGATAAATAAATTTGAGAAAACAATAAACTGGCTGTTGGAACATTTTGAAGCATAAAGAGGCTAAATTTGTTGAATAAATAATTTGCTGTAAGTTATTCACTGGGCTGTAGTGCTGACAGCTATTATATTAATGTATTCCCCTATTTACCATACAACACTAACAGCAATTATGGTGGAATGATCCCAGCAAGCCGGAGTGCAGGAATGCTGTACCGTTATCCACGACTGCTTGGCTATTTGATAACTGCACAATATGCTAATATATGCAGCCTGATTGGCTACTAATTGCCCTTAACCAGTCAGAATGCAAGGGATTTGCATGTAGAAGGTATGATTATTTCTTATTTTTGCAGTTCCTATGCAAATCATTGTACTTTGGCTCTTGTCCTGGGAGTGCGTCATCCTTGTAACTGACAACATACATGGCCACACCAATTTCTCACCCCCACAGACCCTTAATTCTCCCAGTCAGACACAAAGGGTGAAATCTCAGCCCCACTGAAGTCAATAGCAAAACTCCTTGAGCAAAGTGTAGACCCAGTTTGAACCTCGTTCAATGGAAGTGGGTCAGGCCACTTCAAATTACCTCAATTTTTGTCTGTACTATGGCTATGACCACTTTCAACATTACTTCACCTGACCCTGGTTTTAAAATGGGTTAGGAAATGTCCCCACTGTAGGCAGCCCAGTGCACCTGAGCTCATCTCCTCTGCCCGTTTCAGATCGGACGAGGAGCCCTGGCTCCCACATTTCGCTCTTATGTCTAGTTTGACTAAAGACTGTTGCTGCGGGAGAGGGGTGCCAAATGGAGCACTTACAAAACAAATAGAACGTTATAAATAATAACTCAGCTAGGACTCGGGGGTAAATCTTTCTTGGGAGCAATAAGAAACAAGGGGCTTTGAGAAGAGGGGACAGGTTAGGTGAGTATAGTCAGTATAATAACTTCAGTGCTTGCTTCCTGTTCATGTGGTATAACCACAGCCTAAGGTACTAAACTCTAAGGAATTTAATAGGGAATATATTTCCTATAAAAACATCAGCCGGCACGTTCCACATTTATTTAGTGCGTGATAGTCAGTCTCTCGCTCTCTCTCTTTGTGGCCCAATGGCTATTTAAGTATTTATCCACAGTGAACAAGTTACTGGGCCAGAGAGCATGAGAATGGCTCTGCATCCACCTGGGAAGTGAGAGACTCACATTCCAGTCCCCCTCCTCCAATCATTTATTCATTATTATTCACGGGGGAACAGCTTCAACAGGAGAGACTGAGGGAGCCTCACATCGAAATATCCCAGAGCTCAGTGATTAGAGCACGCTGCTGAGGGGTGGGAGTTCCCTCCTCAAATCCCTCCCCGGCAGAGAGGGGGGATTGAACCTGCATCTTCCATGCAGGTGCTCTACTCACTGGGCTAAAAGTTCTAAGGTGACTATCTCCTCCTCCAGCTGTTTTGTGTGGAGTAGGCAGGTACCTAACTCATTCCCTCAAAGAAAGGCTCAGGTACCTAAGCTGCCTGACTCCAGGTGACTGGTTCCCATTCATGGATTGCTAAGCAAAGATAGGTGTTTGCTTGGACCTAGGCACCTATCTCTGATAGGGGCAGGGCTTAGCACACACCCCTATGGCCAGTGTCTCCCATTGACTAGATTAGACGAGGGAATGCCTAAGATTCTGGCTTTTGTGATCACGTTCCAAGGTGCCTATCTCTCCCCATTAATTGTAGAGGAGCCCCAGTGCCTAACTTGACTGTGTGGATGACAGTGTTATGCCCACGATTTTCTAGGCACCTAAAAGTTAGGCACCACAGTGCAATGCCTAAATGCCTTCATGGATCCCAGCCCATGTGACTGGGCTTTGGATTTTCTCTCTTTCATACTGGGCTAGCATATCCATTCCTTCTCTCAGCTTCAGCAGGTTAAGATGAACAGGAGAACAAGAAACCTTCTCGCAGCTTGACAGACACGTGTGCGCGTGCCCACATATGTATACATGTGCTCGCTCTCACTACCTGTGCAGAGCAACAAAGAGTCCTGTGGCACCTCGCATTCACAGTCTTTGTTTAATCCTGATCTGATGGTAATGGCTAGCCAACTACAAAACCAGATTCTCCTCCCTTGGTTTTCACACCTCAACTGCTAGAAGAGGGCCTCACCCTCCCTGACTGAACTAACCTTGTTATCTCCAGATTGATTCTTGCCTGCATATTTATACCTGCCTCTGGAAATTTCCATTACATGCGTCTGATGAAGTGGATATTCACTCACGAAAGCTCATGCTCCAATACATCTGTTAGTCTTTAAGGTGCCACAGGACTCTTTGTTGTTTTTTACAGATCCAGACTAATACAGCTACCCCTCTGATACCTGTGCAGAGTTGTTGTTAGATACAGCCAGTACTGGAGCGTGTCAGTTGCAGATTTTAGAAGCAACTAATTGTGATGGGTTGGATCACAGAAACCCCCTTGGGAGCTGCCACCTGATGTGCCAAGATTACTTCTACCCCTGCTTTCCCTGCCAGCTGAGGACTCCAGCACCCTGTCTTGCTAGCTAGACACACCTGTGTCTGGCTCAACAAAGACCCAGGTCTGAATTACTTGCCCCAAAGCTGCAGGTTTCTGAAAGCAGCTAACTGAAGTGTTCCTGTCTTTAACACTCTGATGCCCAACTCCCAATGGGGTCTAAAGCCAAATAAATCCGTTTTACCCTGTATAAAGCTTATACAGGGTAAACTCATAAATTGTTCGCCCTCTATAACACTGATAGAGAGATATGCACAGTTGTTTTCTCCCCCAGGTATTAATACATACTCTGAGTTAACTAATAAGTAAAAAGTGATTTTATTAAATACAGAAAGTAGGATTTAAGTGGTTCCAAGTAGTAACAGACAGAACAAAGTAAGTCACCAAGCAAAAATAAAATAAAATGCGCAAATCTATGTCTAATCAAACTGAATACAGATAAGATCCTCACCAGTTCCAGAATACTCCCGTTTACAGACTAATCTCCTTTTAGCCTGGGTCCAGCAATCACTCACACCCCTTGCAGCCACTGCCCTTTGTTCCAGTTTCTTCCAAGTATCCTGAGGGGTGGAGATGCACTCTCTTTAGCCAGCTGAAGACAAAATGGAGGGGGGGTCTCCTAGCGGTTTAAATAGACTCTCTTGTGGGTGGAGACCCCTCCCTCACTTCTGTGCAAAGTCCAGCTCCAAGATGGAGTTCTGGAGTCACCTGGGCAAATCATATGTCCATGCTTGACTCTCAGTCTTTACAGGCCGAAGCCATTGTCCACATGGTATATTGTATGTCTCCAGGAAGACTTCTTATGTGCATTGGAGCATTCCAAGATGCATTGTTCCCCAAGTGCTTCCTGATCGGGTACTTAACCTTGAGAATTCCTTCCTAAAGAAGCTGACCAAATGCCTCACAAAGTTACTTAGAAATCAAGCAAGTATACAGCCAATATTCTTAACCTCAAGTACAAAATGAAATATGCGTACAAATAGGATAAATAGATATAGTAGACCATAACCTTTATAGAGATATGTTACATGGCACAGGCAGCACAAAACATATGCCAGTTATGTCATATTCCCATAAATCATTATGGGGTACAGCATCACACTAATACTGCTAATTACACTGCTTGCACTGGACCACACGCACACCAAAAATGCCAACAATAAAAATCTGAACTCTCACTCAAAAGACACATTTAACAGTTCTTTAAAAAGAGTCCATTGAAGCTAAGAAATATCCTAAATAAAGCTAATGCACTCCCTCCTGTTTCAACAAGCTTCATGCATAATGAATAAACAAAGCTTTGTCTGCTTTAATTAATTTGGTTTCAAAATTAACTTGACCCAACACAAAATTAGCAGGCAGTTAAAGCTTTTGTTGCTCTACAGGTTCAGGATATACCGAAGGAGAAGGTTAGCAGAAAGTGCTCTGAATAGCAAAGGGCAATACTTTATTCCCCTAAGTAAAATAATTAATACATGCACATTTGAGGTGGGGAATTTATTCCTCTTGCCAAAAAACTAAGTTTATTTCTATGTTTTATTTGAGAATTTAAATTTCCAGGGCCAGATCCTATGTCCTGTTCTGGGGAAAGTAGCTGGATCTCCCTTACTGGGGATTTCTCCTAGTCTGGATAGTCCTAAGAGGGTACAGAATGGATGCAATCATCTCCTAAGCCACCTCTCCTGACAGTCTCTGGCTTTGGGGGTGTATAGGTGGCAAGAAGGGGCAAGCCACCAGGGTCGGCTCTAGGATTTTTGCTGCCCCAAGCAAAAAATTTTGGCTACCCCCCCTTTTTTTGTGCACCCCTGCCCCCGGCCCCATCCCAACTCCACCCCTTCTGAACCCCTTTCCCAAATCCCCAGCCCCGCCTCCTCCCCCAGGCTTGCCGCATTTCCCCCCCATTGCTTCCTGGGGGCCCCCCCACAACCTCCCACCCCAGCTCACCTCTGCTCCGCCTGCTCCCCCAGGTGTGCCGCTGCTCCGCATCTCCCCCCTCCCTCTCAGGCGAGGGAGGGTGGAGAAGCAGAGCGGCGGCGCGTTCAGGGGAGCAGGCTGAATGGAGGTGAGGTGGGGGGAAGGGCTCAGGAAGTAACGGGGGGTAGAGGAACCACTCCCCACTCCAGCTCACCTCCGCTCCATCACCGCTGCCTCCCCCGAGCACAGCTGTTTCGTATGCAGCAAGCCTGGGAGGGAGGGTGAGAAGCGGAGCAGCGGTGGCGCGCTCAGGGGAGCAGGCGGAGGCGGAGCGGAGGTGAACTGGGGCGGCGAGGGCACTTTTTCCCCATGCCCCAGAGTCAGCACCTATGATGGCCGGCGCCAGAATGCCGCTCCTAGAAATGTGCCGCCCCAAGCACCTGCTTGGTTTGCTGGTGCCTGGAGCTGGCCCTGCAAGCCACAATGTGTTGTGCTCTGGTTATCCCAAGCTGGTGGATGGCCCTCTTGGGGTTTTGGACAGCCAGCATAGGTTAAAGCAGCCATGAGGATGGATGTATGGGAATAGAAATCCAGGAGGTGAAACACTTCCTTCCAAAACCTGGATATAAACTGAGGGCCTCGGTCTGTGTTAAGATGATCACGGAGGCCATGGAGGCAAAAATCATTCATAATTGGAAGTTGTGTGATAATTTTCAGTTGGGAAGCATACAAACGGGCCATTTTGGTGAGCTGATCCATTATGGTTAGTATGGTGGTTTGTCCTTTAGATTCTGGTAGTTCTGTTATGGAAATCAAGGGTTAGACATGACCAGGGTTGGGAAGAGATTTCAAATGGTAACAGAAGACTGAAAGGCTTGCTTCAGAAGGTCTTAAACCAAGTGCAGGTGTTGCAGGACCTGATGTAGGATCGAACATTATCCCACGTCTGTCGTCATCAGAATGAGTGACCAACTGCACAAAAAGCCTTTGATCGTCCAAAGTGATCTGCTCTAGGGTTGTCATAGTGCATGTGCAGCACCCCAAGTCATGGGGGGGGGGCCCATCAGGGACATAAAGATGGTAATTAACATAGAAGAGATCATTGTCCCAGGAGTAATGGTGTAGGGTGATGCCAGGGAGGCTCTCCTTAGATGATACAAACTTTACAAAAGGATTATTAGGGAGCGCTACTCAAAGTGAGGTAAGGAAGTCCAAAGATGCAGATCTACAAAAGAAATGGTGTGGTTTCAGTATGTCAGGTGGTGGTTCTTCAGGGTTCACAGGTTCCATATAGTATTCCCCTTCCATGAAAGCATGTCTGCCTTACTGTTATTGTGGCCTGGGTGGAACATGATCATGAAGTCAAACCTTGACAAGAACAAGGCCCAACGTAACTGTCGCTGATTCAGCACCTTGGCAGATTATATATATTCTATATTTTTGTGGTGTGTTAAGTCTAATGTAGGGTGCTTAGCCCCCTCGAGGCAGTGTCACCATGTTTCAAGCCTCATCTTGATTATAAGTAATGTTGTCAGCTATTACATAATTGCATTTGGCTGAAGTAAGGTTTTTTTGGGGGGGGGGTGCGGGGAGGCACATGGATGCATGTCCTGTTGGGACCCCATTCTTTGGAACAATACTGCCCCAATCGCTACTTCAGATGCATTGGTTTCATGGATAAAGGTTGGTTGGGATCAGGGTGAACCAGCACTGGAGCTGAGGGGAAGGATACCTTCAAATGTTCAAAAGCTTGATAGGCATGTGGGGGTCCAGTGAAATTTTTCAGGTTTATGAAGAATGGTGGTTTTGGGAGATGTAATTTTTGAAAAATCGTGAATAAATCTGTTGACAAACTCCCTGAATTTCTGAATGCTTTGAATAGAGCAGGGCCATGCCCAGTAATGAACGGTGAGCACCTTCTGAGGATCCATCCGCAGCCTATCCACTGATCAGTGCTATCTTTAATTAAAAAAAAAAAAAGAAGAGTACCAGTGCATCTGTGGGGGAGGTAGAGCAGCTGATAAAGCCTTTGACTAGGTTTTCCTGGATATACACTCTTAAGGCTTCTAACTCCTGCTTTGACATAGAGTATATGTGTCCAACTGAAATTTTAGCTCTGGGTTGAAGGTCTATAGCAGGGGTGGCCAAATTTACTGACCCTCTGAGCCACATTACTTGATAATCTTCAGAAGTTGAAAGTCACAAGACGCACACAGCGTTTACACATGCATTTTTTTAAATATTAACATCCTACTTACTGTGTATGGCTAATTACTGCTAGAGTTACAGGCCTTGTGGGTCTCCATCCTGGTTGTAAGTCTTTGGAAATCTGGTTGATATTTGTCAAGGCGGTACAGAAAAGCTCGGTCAGATGTTGATTTGTAAGGACTGCACAATTTTTTTATTGTATTACCTTCAACATGGAGTAAAGCAATTCACAGCAGTATGTTGTGCCGTAAATTGAAATGAATCACACACTAGTCTTCTTGAGTTGAGGATGCTTTCTTCCTGGCACTTGCTTCCAGAACTCCACTGTAGAGTGTGATTTATGCATCATCTTTAGAGCCTGGTCCTCCTGGAGTTCCAGTTGTTCAATTTCTACAACAGATGTTTCTGTAACCATAGTTTTGTGAATCGGATTGCCATCGTTAATCACATCAACCATGAATGGGTTTACAAGGAAAGTGAAGCAGGATCGCAGCTTCTGCAAGTCTTCAAACCTGGCCTGAAAGTCATCAAGCAGTCCTTGTAATTTACTGCTGTATTCCTCTAGTTTGTGATCTTCTACTTCAATTTCAGGGAATGTGTTTACTCTACTCTTGAGATGGGGAAAGTGGTTGAAGTCTCTTGACACTGTCTCTTTGAAAAAGTTTTAAGTTGTTCTGGAAGCTGAAGAATGTCTGAGTAAGGTCAGAAATAATCTCATCCTTCCCTTGGAGTATCAAGTTGCATGTTTGCAGATGCTGCATAATATCAGTGAAAAACATCAGATCCTGCATCCATTGCTCATCTTTCAGTTGTGGATAGGACTTTTTCTTTTCTTCAAGGAAAGCATTGATAGGCTCCAACAGTTCCACAAATCTATTTAAGATATTGCGGTTGATAACCACCTCACAATACAATAGAAAGAGACGTCATTAGGTTTGTCTTCAAGGTCCAGCTCTTCAATTAAATTTTTCAACTGTTCATGTGTCTTTCCATTTGAACAGATGACAGTGACAATTTTTAGGACCATTTTCGTAACATTTTCATACTTGAAGTATCTGCCTGTGAGATGTTCACAATGGATGATGCAATGAACAGGGAGAAACTCTTGAAATTTTGGATCACTTTTCAAGAGTCCAATAAGGTCTACTTTTTTCCCCACCATGGCAGATGCTCAATCCGTTGCAACACTGACAAGTTTATCCAGCAGAGCAATGGCATTTGTCAATGCTTTGTCAAGTGCGTTCTTTATGTCAACACTGCAGGTTGTCTCTTTTAGCACCACTAAGTCCAACATTTCTTCTTTCACAATTACATCTGTGGAAACATGGCAAATAAATACAGCTAGTTGTGATTTATCTTGTATATCTGTGGATTCATCAACAGTGAGGCTGAATGCTATAGAATTCTTTAGATCATTTTGCATCTTGCTTGCAACATCTTCATCTCCATAGTGTAGTGCAAAATTGGAATTTGCTTTATTAGTCATTGAAATTTTGTGTTATTTGGATCAAACATTGCAACCACTTCTGCAATATTCTTCTTAACAAATTCTCCATCACAATATGGACGTTTAGCATGAGCGATATTCCATGACATAACAAAACTAGCTTCGGTTGTTGTGTCAGCTTCCTTCCTGAACGCCCAAAGTAGTGTCTCTTGACTATTTAAACATGATTTTAATGCGGTTAGCTTGTTCTTCCTTAATTCTAATTCAGGAGGGTATTTAGACGAAAAGTTACAGTGATTCATTTTGTAGTGACATTTCAAGTTGCTCACTTTGTAGTCAGTGAACGATGCATTGCAGATAAAGTGCAGGGATTTGCCACCTTTAACAATGAATGCAAAATCTTCCTCCCATTCTGTCTTAAAACTTAGGTTTTCTTCTTCATACGTGCTTTTCTTACAATTTGAAGATGTCATTGTCATCCACAAAATTAATGTAGGGTTAACACTTAAATCTAAAATTATTGAAATCCAACTTATGAACAGTAAACACAGCTTGTGTTCTGCAGAATGCAGGGAGATCCCAAGCACAGGAGGTCCACACAGCACTACCTGATGCAACTTCTTGTTATAATGGGCATGTGCAGCTGAAGTCCTGAGCCAGAGCACATCCTGCAGGGCTGGAGACCCAAGCACTGGCTCCTCCCAGCAGGGCTGCATCCCCAAGCCTCAGATCCTCTGGTGGGACTGCAGCTCTGCACACCAGATCTCCTGGCAGGGCAGAAGCCCCGAGCACCAGCACCTCCTGAGGGGCAGAAGCCCTGAGCCCTGTGATCCATACTTTTACTCTTAAAGAGCCACATGCAGCTCACGAGCCACAGTTTGGCCATGCCTGGTCTATAGAACAATCATAATCACAATGAGGGGGTAATGTGTCTGCATTTTGTTTTTCAAGTACAGACTGTTAATCTTGTTTTTTTTTATGGGGAGGCATGGTTTGTCATGGAGAGTTGGCATTTCTGGATCTGATAGAGTGGCTACGATGTGAAGGGGACTCTGGGTTCTTGAAGCAGGGTTCTCTGACTTGGGTTCTAGGATCCAGGTTCTTGAACCAGAGGGCAGTTCTCCCTACAGAAGCTTGATGGGGAAAAAGATAATGCATTGGGACCAGAGAATATGGGGGTTGTTTCAGATTAACCAGGGTGCACCCAAAATCAAGGTAAAATGTGGGGAGCTAATAAGACTGAACTGTGGGACTTCCTGGTGTTCCCAAATCATCACTTCCAAAGGTATTGTCTGCTGAGTAACTGAGCCTGACATCAGTGGGGACACATCCACTGTTCCCACCACATCTGGGGTGGTTTTGTGTTGTGCCAGAAGCTGAGGACCTGGGCTGTGGAAATATCCATGAAATTATCCCCTGCTCCCGAGTCAATCAAATCTCTTTGCAAGGGAAAGGCTTGCTTGTCCTTCAGGATCTGCAATTGCAGGGGAGTTTCAAGAAGTGGGGAGGAATGAAGGCCTCCTGCCTGAACATAACCTTGAGGTCTTTTGATGGTGGTGCCCAGGCTCAGGACCCCTACTGAGCCTGGGCCTAATCCTTTCCCATCGTAGGGTTGGTTGAGATTTTGGCAGGGTACATGGATAAGAGCAGCCATACTGGGTCAGACCAATGCTCCATCTAGCCCAGTATCCTCTCTTCCAGCAGTGGCCGGTGTCAGTTGCTTCAGAGGGAATGCATTTATCGAGTGATCCATCCCCTGTTGAACAGACCCAGCTTATGACAGCGAGAGGTTTAGGGACACCTAGAGCATGGGGTTGCATCCCCGACCATCTTGGCTATCCTCCATGAACTTATTTAATTCTTTTTTTGAACACTGTTATACTTCACAACATCCCCTGGTAACAAGTTCCACGGGTTGACTATGTTGTGTAAAGAAGTACTTTATTTTTGTTTTAAACCTGCTGCCTGTTAATTTAATCAGGTGACCCCTTGTACTTGTGTTATGTGAAGGGGTAAATAACACTTCCCTATTCCCTTTCTCCACACCAGTCCTGATTTTATAGATCTCTATCATATCCCCCCTTAGTCATCTCTTTTCTAAGCTGAACAGTCCCAGTCTTTTTAATCTCTCCTCATATGGCAGCTGTTCTGTACCCCTAATCATTTTTTTTTGCCCTTCTCTGTACCTTTTCCAATTCTAATATATATTTTTGAGATGGGGTGACCAGAACTGCACGCAGTATTCAAGATGAGGACATACCATGGATTTATATAGTGTCATTATGATATTTTATATCTTATTATCTATCTTTTTCCTAATGGTACCTAATAGTCTGCTAGCTTTTTTTGACTGCCACTGCACACTGAGCAGATATTTTCAGTGAACTCTCCATGATGACTTCAAGCTCTTTCTTGAGAGGTAACAACTAATTTAGACTCCATCATTTTGTATTTATAGTTGGTATTATGTTTTTCAATGTGCATTACTTTGCATTTATTAACATTGAATTTCAACTGCCATTTTGTTGCCCAGTCACCCATTTTTTGTGAGATTTCTTTGTAACTCTTTGCAATCAGCTACGGACTTAACTATCTTGAGTAATTTTGTAACATCTGCAAACTTTGCCACCTCACTATTTACGCCTTTTTCTTGATCATTTATGAATATGTTGAACAGCACTGGGATCCTGCTATTTACCTCCCTCCAGTGTGAAAACTGACCATTTATTCAGTCAACTTTTAACCAGTTACTGATCCATGAGAAGACCTTCCCTTTATTCCATGACTGCTTAGTTTGCTCAAGTACCCTTGCTAAGGAATCTGTAAGGCTTTTTGAAAGTCCAAGTACACTAGATCCACTGGATCACCCTTGTCCACATACTTGTTGAATGACCACCTCAAAAAATTCTAATAGATTGGTAAGACATGATTTCCCTATACAAAAGCTGTGTTGATACTTTGCCAACATATTGTGCTTATCTATCTGTCTTACAATTCTGTTCCTTATGAAAGTTTCAACCAATTTATTTGCCTCATACTGTAGTTAGACTTACTGGTCTGTAATTGCCTGGATTGCCTCTGGAACCTTTTTAAAAAATTGACCTTACATTAGCTATCCTCCAGTCATCTGGCATAGAGACTGATTTAAGCGACAAGTTACATGCCACAGTTAGTGGTTCTGCAATTTCATATTTGAGTTCCTTCAGAACACTTGGGTGAATACCATCCGGTTCTGGTGACTAGTTATTACTGTTAAATTTATCAATTTGTCCCAAAAGCTCCTCTATTGACACCTCAATCTGGGACAGTTCCTAGGATGTATCACCTAAAAAGAATGGCTCAGGTGTAGGAATCTCCCTCACATCCTCAGCAGCAAAGACCAATGCAAAGAATTCATTTAGCTTCTCCCCTGCAGCATAGTTTTCCTTGAGAGCTCCTTTAGCACCTCAATCATCCAATGGCCCCACTGAGAGTTTGGTGGGCTTCCTGCTTCTGATATATTTAAAAAAATGTTTTTGCTGTTAGTTTGTGTGTCTTTTGCTCATTGTTCTTCAGATTCTTTTTTGGCTTTCCTAATTATACCTTCACACTTGACATGCCAGAGTGTGAGTTTATGCTTCTTTCTATTTTCCTTGGTAGGATTTGACTTCCAGTTTTTAAAGGATGTCTTTTTGTCTCTAACCGGCTTTTTTACTCTGTTTAGCCATGGTGGCATTTTTTTTATCTTCTTACTGTTCGTTTTTGTTGTTTTTTTGCGGGGGGGTAGGTGCATATACATTTAGTTTGAACCTCTATTATGGTGTTTTTAAAAAGTTTCTGTGCAGCTTGCAGGCATTTCACTCGTGTGACTATTCTTTTTAATTTCCATTTAATTAGCTGCCTCATTTTTGTGCAGTTCCCCCTTTTTAACTTAAATGTTACTATGGTGGGTTTCTTTTGTATTTTCTCTCCATAAGGATATTAAATTTAATGGCAGTATGGTCACTATTACCAGGCAGCTCAGCTATATTCACCTCTTGCACCAAATCCTATGCACCAGTTAGGACTAAATCAAGAATTACCTCTCCGCTTGTTGGTTCCAGGACTAGCTGCTCCAAGAAGCAGCCATGAAGAGTGTCTAGAAACTTTATCTCTGCACCCAATCCTGAGGTGACAATTACACAGACAGTGTGGGGCTAGTTGAAATCCCCCATTATTGTTGGGTTTCATGTTTTTGTAGTCTCTCTAATGTGATGTCATAGAAGGGGACTTTTCTGTTTGATAGTTTCTCTTCAGTTCCTTCTAAAGGGCTTGGCTACACTTACAAATTTGCAGCGCTGCAGCAGGGTGTGAAAACACACCCTCTGCAGCGCTGCAAATTGCGGCGCTACAAAGCGCCAGTGTAGTCAAAGCCCCAGCGCTGGGAGCCGCGCTCCCAGCGCTGTCCGTTATTCCCCACAGGGAAGTGGAGTACGGACAGCGCTGGGAGAGTTTTCTCCCAGCGCTGGTGCTTTGATTACACTTAGCGCTTCAAAGCGCTGCCGCGGCAGCGCTTTGAAATGCAAGTGTAGCCAAAGCCTTACTTATCAGTTTCTAGCCTGTGACACTGTGGTCTATATGGTTTTATAAAAATATGCTAATGAGTGAATATAATGTAACTGGAATATGCTTCATGCAAAAGGTCTCTTGTAAGGTATCATTACAAAGCTTATAATCTACTGAGTGTGTTCATCCTATTGGTATAAATGTACCACTCTTGTATCTGAAACTAGAAATATGAAATATAACTCTGAGGGCCTATTGTAATTATGCAAAGTGTGGGCCATTAATGGTGGTTTGAAATCTTGATGACTCCCATTAACCAGGACAATTGTCTGCAGATGGGTATGTTTTACCTGTAAGTCTTCCTGTATACCTGTGTGCTGGCAAGTGGGCAATGAAGTCTTGCAGTGACATGTGATCATGTCACCTGAACTGGAATCCATCTTTAACCTGGTGCTTTTCCATTGAGAAGGAGGGGGTGGAAACCCAGAGAGGGACAAAGGATTCCCACCTTATGCAAAAGATATATAAAGGGATGGAACAGAACAAAGGGAGGGAGAGGAGCCATCATGAAGGATCCCCTAGCTACCACCTGAGCTGGAACAAGAGCTGTACCAGGACAAATAATTGTGCCCAGGCCTGGAAGGGGTCCAGTCTGAGGAAAAAGCTTACTGAAGCATTTCTGAGGGTGAGATTATTTGTATTCAGTTTGATTAGACATAGATTTGCACATTTTATTTTATTTTGCTTGGTGACTTACTTTGTTCTGTTGGTTACTACTTGGAACCACTTAAACCCTACTTTCTGTATTTAATAAAATCACTTTTTACTTATTAGTTAACTCAGAGTATCTATTAATACCTGGGGGAGCAAACAACTGTGCATCTCTCTCTATCGGTATTATAGAGGGCAAACAATTCTCAAGTTTACCCTGTATAAGCTTTATACAGGGTAAAACGGATTTATTTGGGTTTAGACCCCACTGGAAGTTGGGGATCTAAGTGTTAAAGGCAGGAACACTTCTGTTAGTTGCTTTCAGGTAAACCTGTAGCTTTGGGGCAAGTAATTCAGACCCTGGGTCTGTGTTGGAGCAGACGGGTGTGTCTGGCTCAGCAAGACAGGGTGCTGGGATCCCGAGGTGGCAGGGAAAGCAGAGGGCAGAAGTAGGCTTGGCACATCAGGTGGCAGCTCCCAGGGAATTTCTGTGATTTAACCCATCACACTCTCCTCTTTATTAGGATATAGAGTATCCCCTTTAATAAGTCCTCCCCCAAGGGGATGTCTGTCAGATACCGCATGTCCTGCTCCTCCACAATAGTAAATGGAGATTTTCATGTCTCCAGTGCTCTTGCTGACCCAGGAACAGATGGGACTACACCACATCTGTCTGCATGGGTTTGACCAGGGCCAGGTTTCCTTCAGTCTGAGGGCTGAACCTGGGGCAAGTGCAGAATGTAGATGGGGGCTTCATATGTTCCTTTTGTTGTTCATGAAGTCTGGTGTCTAGTCTGATACACAGGTCCATAAAGGTCTCCAACCTGGCGAGAGGGTCTGCTCATGCCAGCTCATCCTTTAACTTGTCACCCAGACGAAACTGATGCAGGAGTGTAACATCATTCCAGGTGGTGTCTGAAACTAAGTGTCTAAACTG